>NW_011887517.1:0-42404 GCF_000313485.1 Hansenula ciferrii | reverse complement strand
GGTGAAACATAAATTTCAAAATGCTCTAATCCAATTATTCAATGATTCACTCAATAGAGAATATTTCAAAGAGCCCAATAAAAATTTTATTAGGCATTTTAATTACAAATTACTACTCAAATGTTGACTTATAATTTAAGTTATTGGTGATTATATAAGCACCCAAAACAATAGCCGTTTATATCCGAAACTCAAATATTAATTAAATTACTGAAATTTTTTATTAACTGTTCTTCATTATTAGGTATGATCAATTGAAAGGAAATGTAATGCAGAAGTGTGTCTTATAAGTTCATGGGAGCATAGGCATTAGGTGGTATCAAAGTGACACAGTCCACTACGTATTGTTCAATATGATTAATCATTCTTTATATATAATTATAATTAAATACTATCATTAAGTTCTATAAAAGGGGAACTATGATTTTTGAAAAGGCTCATCTAAGAAATCAGTAATCTTTCTCCAAAATGGTTTTGGTTTACCATCGTCTCTTCTCTTTTGTTCAGATAATTTGAATTCAACAGCATTTTGTGTATCACCCAAGTAGAAATTTTTTTGAAACAATGAAGCGATAAATGGAATAGCAGTGACTACTAAAGAAACAATAAAAAGGTAATAAGCAGTATCAAAATAAGCTTTTATAGCACCTTGTCTCTCTGGTGAATCATATGCATATGTGCGAATTGAAGTTATTGAACCAAATAATGTCAAAACTTCTTCATCAGAAACAGAAGATGGCATAAATTTTCTTAAATTACCAGGCATTTTACCTTGCCATATAGCACTTGAAACAGCAGAGCCAATAGCACCACCAATAGAAGACCACTGAAGTAGTAAAGAAATGACTAATGCAGTATCTTGATGAGGAACGGAAGCTTGTGATGCAACTTGTGAACCAACACTTGAACAAGCACCACCAATACCTAATAAAATCTCAGTCCAAACTAATGCACCAGTAGATGCATGATCATTTCTTGCCCAAAGTGTAATACCCATCGAGATTAACTGTATAGTAAGACCGAAAACTTGTAAGTATTTGGTTCTATGTGTATATCTCTGAATAACACCCACAACAACACCAAAAAAGCATAATGACATTGTTAGTGTATTATTGAAATAAGTCCAATTTTGATATGAATATTCTTTGATAACCCAAACATAGGATGAAAAATAAAGCATCTTAATATAACCTGCAAACATATAAAAGAAATCAATAAAAACAGCAGTCATGAATGTTCTATTCAATAAGACTCTCTTTGGCATTGATGGGAATGGAGCAAACCAAAACTCATAAATGGTATAAAGAATTAACAAAATTGCACCAACAGCAATCATTGCGATAATTGAAGGATTCTTCCATTGATTCTCAGCTCCTTGATACAATGAGAAAGGTAATAACAAAAGAGACCAACCGAATCCCATCAATATCAATCCAAAAAGATCAATTTCAAGAGATTGTTGCCATAAAAACTGAAATTTCTGATTTGTGGATAATTCTCTAAAATGGAACGTTTTCGGTTTTTCTAAAGTTTCAGAAGCTTTTATCTTGATATTCTCCTCAGCTAACTTAGCAGCTTTATTGTCTAGCCAAATCATAATGAAAATAGTTGGAGAAATTGCAACAGGCATAATAATGGCAAACATACCATACCCCCATCTCCAATTGCCTTTTCCTAAGATAGCTTCCACAATTAAACCGGCAAACCATGTTGTGATTAAGTATGGCGAGACCAAGATTCCAAATAATAAACCTCTATATTTTAAAGGTGTTAAGTCAGCGGCAATGATTGAGTTCATCAATGTAATACCAGTACCACCAATTGTAACAAATACTTCACCAATAACATAAGCACTGATTGTTTTGGAAGCAGCAACAATGATATAACCCATCATATAAAGCACCAGCACCAAGATATAAGTGATTGGTCTTGAAGTAACATCAGAAAATTTCGCCAACATTGGTTGGGAAACTGATGACATGATTGAAGTTGCAATTTTTAGAGTTGAAATCATAGAATGATGGCCAAATGATGATGTCGCATATGGGGAATAGCTGGATGTTGTTGAGCGATCCAATGAATAAACCCAAGCACAGATTAATAGTGATAGTGCTAAGGAAATTCTAAACCATTTACCTTGTTTTGAAGTATCCATTAAAACTTTAACATTTTCAGCTCTTTGAACACCACGAGAATGATAAACTTTTTGATTTAGTGAAGAAGCATTATCATCAATTACATGTTCATCAAGAGTTTGATGTGATTCATTGGATTCAATTTCATCTTGAATATGTTTTGGTGAATCTAATGAAGTTGTTTGTTGAAGATCAACTTTTTTCTCATCAACGAAATTTTCAACCATTTTGAAGCTTGCGTGAATTTATTTTCTATAAGCATAGATCAAAATGATAAAGAGGATTTGCACACTTTTAAATACCCGATCATATAGATCATATACTCTTTGGAACGGTTCAAATAGATCATCAAATATACATGTTTATTATCATCTACTTTAAATGCCCGTCGATAAATTAGGTAAATGTCGTGTTGTTTTTACGGCGTACTGGACCCTGATGAATCCTGATTCACTGGAGATCTGCTATGTTACGGTGACACCAAGAGTTTTATAAGTGCTCAATTATGTACATAATACATTATACACCCATATTTTGATTATACTGACATGTTCACCGCTCACTGTATATGTTATATCTGAACATAATTATTGCTTTCAAGATTGTATAGATCATCAAATTTAAAAGAACTATAGTTGTTCAACCATGGTATTCAGTATTCAAACAGAAATATTTTGATAGATCTCGCTATGTATAAATTGAAGAAATAAAAGTACTTTATTTTCTCTAAAGAATACATTTTTTCTTCTAAGTTTCAACTTATTATTGTATATGCCAACTCGGATTTTTCACAGCTGTTCAATTAAGCTTAATTATAATTTGCTCATGCCTGGGGTACAAAAGAATCAAGCCATTCGAAAAGTTTTCACCTTATATCTAGGCAAAATAGAAACTAACGTCCATTTTTCAGACCGTAAAGCTTTCAGCTCTATATTAAACTGTTTTCTTCGAAGATAAGTCCACCAATAGCGGTAATATAATGTATATCATTTTGTCTTGGTAAGGTGTTTGTCACAATTTAAGCTTAATACCCGTTATGAACTATCAACATTGTGACATTAATTGCGATACTTCTGCCTGTTTATTGGTCACTTTTAAGTCTGATACTTGAAGCAAGAACAATAGGAGCGAATTTAAGGGTCCACTGCATAAATAATGCGTCAAAAAGTACTTATATTCGAATATACATCCCGCTTAAGTGCGCTTTGAAACTCAAGAAGACCTCTTAAGATTTCAAGATATGATTATTGATTTAATAGACTAGACAATAACCATGATTTTATGGCGAATTGTGATTTGCATTTGTTTACTTATTGATCAAGGTTCAGAATTATGGATCATAGATGATAAAAGATCTAGTCAGATGGTTAGAACCGATCTTTACCCAGAAATCAAGCGCCAATACTTGAGTCGGGTCATCGTTATACTAGAATGTAACTAATGTAATAGATTAAAATTCAGGCAGTAATCAGGTAGCTGATATTTGATCCTACAAACTTGTCACATAAGATCGAAAAATAAATAAATCACCAAAAAGAAGTTCATTATGATCATTAATTTGTTTAATCCATGAATCAAATAACAAATTCTTTATGGCTCTGTATATTAATCAGCTGATATTATATCTTAATCCATTAGGGGTAACTTAATCATGAACAAGCCTGAGAAAGCCAATTGTCCGATTATAAGTTAAACCCATATTAATGTATATAATTTTTAAGCTAATTTGATTATAGCGTAATTAAATTGTGAGCGTAAAGCCAAAAATACTTTTCACCACCGATGCATCTATTAAGCCAACATATTGAATTACTAGTAAAAGCCTTTCAAAAGAATACATGAATGAGCTGTTAAAGAATGACACCAACAACACTTGATTATTGAAAAAAGGAAGTGCAATTCAAAGATCTTTAAAAATAGGGAGTTTTATAAGATACTATTATTATACATATCTGCTGCCCATATCGATTACATAATCTGTTATATAATAGATATGTATATAGCGTGCATATAATTTTTCATGATAAAGTTCAGTACTACAATTTTTATATTTCAAATCAAATTATCAAAAGTATATATTAAAATTTTATTAAATTAACTGAAAACCAAAGTACAGAACTATTTACAAAAAGGTATTAATTAATGAAAATCAAATTAGTTGTAATAAGAGAGATTATGCAAATTTCATAATAATGATCTAAGCATAAGTTCTTGTTAAAGGTTCATCGAAAAATGCCTTAATTTTACCAAAAAATCCAGTTGGTTTTTGACCAGATCTTGGATCAACATTTTTATGCTCAACAGCATTTTGATGATCACCTAAATAGAAATTTTTTTGGAATAATGCAACAATTAATGGAATAAATGCAATACCTAATGCTGGGATATATAAATAATAAACTGCATCAAAATATGATTTAACTGCACCTTGTCTAATTTCTGAATCCCATGGATAATTACGAATCTTGGTAATTGATCCAAATAATCCTGCAATTTCTTTATCTGTAACTGATGATGGTAAATTTTTTCTTAAATAATATGGAACTTTATTTGACCAAATTGCTGAACCAACAGCTGAACCAATAGCATTACCAATTGATGACCATTGTGATAAAAGAGAAATAACTAATGCAGTATCTTGATGAGGAACTGAAGCTTGAGATGCAACTTGTGAACCAACAACAGAACATGCACCACCGATACCAATTAATAATTGAACCCAAACTAAGGCAGCAGTTGAAGCATTATCATAACGAGCCCAGAAAACAATACCTTTTGCAACGATTTGAAGAGCTAACCCGAAAACTTGCAACCATTTAGTACGTTGAGTATATCTTTGAATAATTCCAACAATAACACCAAAGAAACAAAGACCCATAGTCATTGTATTATTATAATAAGTCCAATTTTGATATGACCAATCTTTAATAACATAAACATATGAAGAAAAATATAAAGTTTTCAACATACCACCAAACATATAGAAAAAATCAACACAAACTGCAGTCATAAAAGTTCTATTAATTAACACTCTTTTTGGCATTGATGGATAAGGAGCCCAAGTAAATTCATAAATTGTATAAATGATTAAAAAAATACCACCAACAACAATCATGGCAATCATTGAAGGATTTTTCCATTGATTATCAGCATTCTTATATAATGAAAATGGTAATAATAAAAGAGACCAACCAAAACCCATCAAGATTAAACCAATTAAATCAATTTCTAAAGTTTGTTGCCATATAAATTTTAATTTTTCTTGTCTTGTCATTTGAGTAAATGTAATTGATTCTGTTGAAATTAAAGTTTCAGGTGCATTTAATTTAGCATTTTCTTTAGCTAATTTATCAGCTTTATTATCTAACCACATCATAATAATAATAGCTGGAGAAATTGCAACAGGCATAATAATGGCAAACATACCATAACCCCATCTCCAATGATCACGACCCAAGATAGCTTCCACAATTAAACCTGAAAACCATGTAGTAATTAAGTAAGGAGAACCTAAAATACCAATTAATAAACCTCTATATTTTAATGGAGTTAAATCAGCGGCAATGATTGAATTCATTAATGAGATACCTGAACCACCAATTGCAACAAATACTTCACCAATGATATAAGCACTAATTGTTTTTGATGAAGCAACAACGATATAACCTAAAGTATATAAAACTAAAGCTAAGATATAAGTTGCAGGTCTTGAAGTAACATCAGAAAATTTAGCCAACATTGGTTTGCAAACTGAACCCATAATTTTAGTTGCAATTTGTAAAGTTGAAAGCATTGAATGTTTATTAAATTGTGAAGTTGCATAAGGACCATAATTATAAGTTGTTGAAGAATCTAAAGTATAAACCCAAGCACAAATTAAAAGGGAAATACTCATAATAATTCTAAAAAATTTACCATTTTTAGTTGAATCCATCAAAACTTTAACATTTTCAGCTCTTTGAACACCTCTGGAATGATAAACTTTATGTTGAGATGAAGTATCAGTATCATCATTAATATATAATGGAGTTTCTTTTTCAGAATCTGATAAATTTGTTTTTTCTTTAACTATATCAGAACTTGAACCATTATCATTAATTTCATGAACTTGTTGAGCTTGATCAACTTGAAATTGATTTTTTTCAGACATTATATTGATGAATAATGATAAACTTGAAAGATCAAATAATTTGAGATAACCTTATGAAATCTATGGATTTACAAGTTTATTTATATATATAAGATACATTGCACATCTTGATCAAATAGATAATATACACATGTACAGTACAACACAAATTTTTTCATTCATCTAGGGTAAAATGGGTAGTAATTTGTAAAGAGTTGATCAATTATCATACAGTTCTATTATACCCCCGAAGCCAAGACCCCGGTATACCTTTTTCTTTTAAGAGTTAATGAGACGTTATAGGTTTAACTTTAAATGTTCACCTACGATGCGGCCTAGTACTGATTCAAAAGGTATACAATTTCCATTATAACGGAAATAACAAGTATTAAGAAGCAATAGAAAATAGAATAAAACTGTTTTATGTATAACGTTAATTAATTGAGATCCTAACTTTGATTTCATACGTTATTTACTTTCAAGTTTCCTAGTTTGTTTAAGCTTAAAGACGATATTCTAATAGTAAATAATACGGCCGTTATACACAAATTCATTATATAAGCAAAGTCCTGCAACTGCCAAGAGCGCTGAATTGAAATTTATTGGAAAGGCTTACGGGGACCACTCCCAATTGGGAACAGTTCCCGTTTGTATTTTAATCAACCGTTGCATAATCAGATCAATCAACCAAACAAACGTACAAAGTTCAAACTGTTATTGGATTGAATCACCGACAATTACTAGTAAATGCATAGAATATATCAAAAGGACAAAGTGTATATGGTATATGGTATATGAACAGTCAAAGTGTCATATCGAATAGTACTAATACCATGAATATAACCACCAGTGTTGAAACCATGGATTGTTCTTTCTTTTTCCATATGGTTGTATTGTTACTTATCGAAAATTGTCTTGTCTAGAAGCGATTATACAAACGTATTACTAGTACTAGCTGGCAATACGCCCATTAAATTAAATGTACGAATCACGATCAAGATTCAAAACTAGAACTTTATTTAACCATAAAACGTATTTTAAACTTCATCAACAGCAAAATTGCATGCATGACTATTTAACTAATCGGTACCAGAAAGCCGCGAGCAGCTGGCCAGCCTGAGACCCTGTAATTCGTGAATTTTAAGGGAGAATTCAAGTTTTAGTTAGGTTATTACAAGAGTAGAACTTCAATTATATGAAAGCATTTGATAACATCAATAGTAAGCTAAACGTACTATACAAATCAGTTTATAATCAACAATGAATAATTTAAATCTTGATCATAGGTACTTAATAGCTGAACCCTTAATATTACATAACACTTCAGGAAAGCATTACTTAATCGCTCTCTAGTTTGGGTGCGCATTCTCCTTTGCATTTAAGTATAAAGTTTAAAGCTATACCAAATAAAAATGACTGCATTATAATTATGGAGTCCATGATAATATATTTACGGTAACGAATCATTGATGTACAAATACTACTCGTAATTTTCAAATAAGCCAATCAAGAACAATCATGAGGGATATATTTAAGTTGGTTGCTTAACATATCACCGGGTACTTCATTTGGTTTATTTATCCCTCCACCAAGATATAATTAGTAAAAGCTGACATGAAACGTCTATTCAAGTCAATTTCCGATGCCTCATATCTTAATCATACGTTTAGGCGACGTTTTGGGTTATATTGCGAATTTTTAATAGGCCGTTTTTTCAAAATGCCCAGCCAAAGCGCTGCTGAACTGGTGGCCTGTAGAAGCTTCAATTAGGATCAGAAGTTAAGCTTATTTAGACTTGGGGATTATATACGCTACGGGTAAAACTGAAAGTACAATTATCTCTATTTTGTAAGGTTTACATTGTCATTTTTGACCCCATTCAACTCTTGCTGTGAAATGTGACAGTTCCAAAGCCTCTCTATGAAAAAATCCTGTTGTATCCGTCGCTTTTAAGTATCAATTAAGTAGTTCATATTTTTATAACATTTCAATAGCTGTCTAACCATAAAAATAGTTACTTTTTTTATGGGTGATTTTCGCTTGGAAAAAGAAATTATGGTGGCCTACGTATCAAAATTCAGTAGTAATTGATGGTAAGTTGAGACTCTTAAGATTTTAAATCATGCTGCAGAGATGGACATATAAACTTTGGTAGTAACTAGTGGAGGTATCATACTATCAAGAGGGTATCGTAAATGTGGTTGTATCATGTATGCATTAATCATTAAAGTATAATGGAAAATTGTTGATCCTTTAAACAGCTCTTTGATTAAGATGATCAATTTCTTGGAAATGTATTTAAATGATAAACAATCCTAATTTATCTATTTGATCTAGTACTTTAATAATTTAAACTTATCATTGTTCAACAGTCTTCTTTACAAAACAATTCATCAAGATGACTAAAGACGCTGTTATTGCTGGTGAAAAAGAAGTTGAACTTCATCAAACAACTTCATTAGATTCTCCACATCAAATCCATGATGAAAAAGAAGTTCATGATGATACAACTGATGAATCATCATCATTAAATCAAAAAGTTTATCACTCTAGAGGTGTTCAAAGAGCTGAAAATGTTAAAGTGTTGATGGATACTTCAAAACAAGGTAAATGGTTTAGAATTTCTCTTGCTGCTTCATTATTAATTTGTGCTTGGGTTTATACTTTAGATTCTTCAACAACTTCAAATTATTCTCCATATGCTACTTCATCATTTGGTCATCATTCAATGATTTCAACTTTAGATATTGCTACTGCTTTAATGTCATCAGTTTGTAAGCCAATGTTGGCAAAATTCTCTGATGTTACTTCAAGACCAATTACTTATATCTTAGCATTAACTTTATATGCAATGGGTTATATTATCGTTGCCGCTTCTAAAACTATTAGTGCTTATGTTATTGGTGAAGTTTTCGTTGCCATTGGTGGTTCAGGTATTTCATTAATGAATTCCATTACAACTGCAGATTTAACTCCTTTGAAATATAGAGGTTTATTAATTGGTATTTTATCATCACCATATTTGATTACTACATGGTTTGCTGGGTTAATTGTTGATGCAATTTTGGGTAAAGGTAATTGGAGATGGGGTTATGGTATGTTTGCCATTATTATGCCTGTTGCTATTTCACCAGCTATTGTTATTATGCTTTGGTTAGATAATAAAGCTGCAAAATTAGCTGAAGAAAATGTTGAAATTAAAGCTGCTGAATTAGCATTAGAAAAACCAAAAACTTTTAGATTTAGAGAATTAAATCATACTGAAAGAATTAAATTTTTATGGCAACAATCTTTAGAAATTGATCTTTTCGGTTTAATCTTGATGGGTTTTGGTTGGTCTCTTTTATTATTACCATTTTCATTATATAGAGCAGCTGAAGGACAATGGAAAAATCCATCAATGATTGCAATGTTAGTTGTTGGTGCTTTATTTTTAATCTTTTATGCAATTTATGAATTAACTCTTGCACCATATCCATCTATGCCTAAGAGAGTTTTAATGAATAGAACTTTTATGACTGCAGTATCAATTGATTTCTTTTATCAATGTGGTGGTATGTTAAGATTATTATATTTCTCATCATATGTTTGGATCATTAAAGATTGGTCATATCAAAATTGGACTTATTTTAATAATACGATGACTATGGGTCTTTGTTTCTTTGGTGTTGTTGTTGGTTTGATTCAAAGATATACACATCGTACTAAATATTTACAAGTTTTCGGTTTATCTTTACAAGTTGTTTCAATGGGTATTACATTATGGGCTCGTTATGATCATGCTTCAACTGCTGCTTTAGTTTGGACCCAATTGTTGATTGGTATTGGTGGTGCTTGTTCAGTTGTTGGTTCAAATGTTGCATCTCAAGCTTCAGTTCCTCATCAAGATACTGCTTTAGTTATCTCCCTTTTATCACAATGGTCATCAATTGGTCATGCTATTGGTTCTGCTATCGCTTCAGCTATATGGCAAGGTAAAATGCCAGGTAATTTGAGAAAATATATGCCATCTTCAGTTTCTGATGAACAAGTTACTACATTATTTGGATCATTAACAGATATTCATAAATATCCATATAAATCAGAAGAAAGACAAGGTGCTATTAAAGCTTATTTCGAAACTGTTTATTATATTTTCGTCCCATCATTAATTTTAACAATTGTTCCATTCTTGACTTCATTATTCCAAAAGAATTTCTATTTAGGTGATACACAAAATGCAGTTGAATTTAGACAAGAACAAAGAAGAAATGAATATTCTTCAGATAAACCTAAGCCATTCTGGAGAAAGATCACTGACTTCTTGGATGAACCATTCCAAAGTGCAAAATAGCGTAATACATCATAACGCCAAAATAATATAATTTTAATTAATACATGTTTATAGTTTTTTTAATACCAATCAACTTATAACTTATAACCTATAATCTATACGATCTAGATTTTATTACCCAATGCAACAAGATGCACCTCCACCCAGTGATTACATAACACAAATTATAACACCGCTCCCAGAATTCCATGCGTAACGGGAACCACTCCCAATTGGGAGCAGTTCCCGTGAGATAAAGGCTGCTAAACAGGATCCGAACGGGTTTAGTACAAATTAGGGAATCAAAGGGCTGCTTATCTTGTCAATTCACCCGAATTTTAAGGAATTCAAAGGGCTTATTCACAAAACAGGTCAAGTGTAAGTAGCTTTGTATTTTGTTTCTAATCGGATAATTGAGCTTAAGCCTTATACCTTTGTTAAAAAGCTTAGGCTAGGTTAAATACAGTAGAGCAAATCAAATCAATTAGCTTACCATTTCAGGCAGATGAACTGCTTATAAGATGATAAGCTTAAATTGATCTATAGTTGTAGATTCATATATTCAATCAACAACAATAATTAACCCCAAACGAAGTGACGCATTTTGACAAGCACATCGCTGATTACATTTTTACGCCTGTTTCCTTTGATCAAACAATTGAAAGCTAACGCTGTTTGTTCCCAATTGAGCACGAAATCCATTTTCCCACCCTGTAAAAATGATGGTTCCCGTTTTTTTATAACGTGCGTTGATATACAGTGACAGAAAAATTATTTGAAAGGAGCAAAATATTCATGAGATTTATATGGAACATGGTGCAATTATTTGAAGTGAATTATGAATGATCTATTTGGTTCTCATTGATTATTGGTTATATTCATTGTAAGTTGCAAGACATTGAGCTGAGCCTTGAAGCACATGTATATAAAAAACCAAGTTAATTAAGAAGCATGACATTGGCCCAATGCTATTTCCAGCCTCCAGGGATCTAGCTCTATTTATCTAGAATTATGATTAATATATCGAGTCATATATATGAAACCGCAATATACTTATACTCTCGAGCTTCATGTCAATCCTGGCCACTGGTTAACCCCAACCATTATCCCAAATCTTGTTCCTAGATCTTTAAGATAATTGGTTCCAATTCCGATTAAGTAAGGGTTGCCTCATACTAATGTACGTACCAAGTTCCAACTTACAAGATAATATTATTACTGCAAGATCCCGAAATTTGAACGTTTTCGAAGTCCATAACTTTCTATGATCAGGTAACTACTTTGAAGTTTGAAGCGGATATTCCTTACGGAAGAGGAAGATTAATGGTCATAATTGATAAGTCATATATACTTACGTACTTCCAAAGCTTTCAAACTCCAACGGCCTGTTTGCAGATATATGCCGCATTTGAGTTATAAACTTCAGTAACTACGACGAATAACGAATCAAGATCTATATGTTGATGTCGGTGAATAGCAACTACATACATGACTACTAGTAATTAGCACAGTTACAACTTACAAGTAGAGTACAATTATAGCCGGTATATAACAATATAATTATCTATCATTCAAACCTTATCGAGATTCGACCCAGCCCCAAGATTTTACTCACCAGATCATGTTAGTAGTGATGACTATCACAACTCACGAGCTGCCATCTCCAAACCTTCAATATAGAACTAGATGATCATTATTGGCCACTACGTCTGGTCTCACCATGTGTGATAAACCTTCGTGCTTAAATTTGAGATGATGAGATCTCTCACAAGAGCCAAGAACACTTTAAGCTTATTCTCAACTTTCAACCGTCTCACAACTTTTGGCTTGGTCCGCAAAAGTCATCAAGAGATTCAAGCTTTAAATTTTGATTTCTGTTATGGGTGGACATATTTTTAAAAGAAATTTTTGTTTAATCGCGATATTTCTGTTTATTTGTTCAAATTGTTTGCATAATTGGACATATACGTAGAACGTCCGTAGAATTTTTTTTCCCATAATCTTGATAATCTACATTGTGGATCATAGCACTATCCGTAAATTCTTTCATCAACATGGAAATTGGGTAGCATATATAAATGCATTGAAGAATCCGCTGTTTTTCAAATTATTTTTGTTTGTTGAATCAGTGCTTCATTCAATATCCAAATGACTAAAGACGCTGTTGCTGAAAAGCAAGTTGATTTACACCAAACAACTTCAATTGATTCTCCAAGACCTTTGGAATTACAAGATGATGTTGAATTGAAAGAATCACCAGAATCAATAAGTGATGATACTTCATCATCATTAAACCAAAAAGTTTACCATTCAAGAGGTGTTCAAAGAGCTGAAAATGTTAAAGTCCTAATGGATACCTCTAAACAAGGTAAATGGTTTAGAATTTCTCTTGCTGCTTCCCTTTTAATCTGTGCTTGGGTTTATTCATTAGATGGTTCAACTACTTATAATTATTCTCCATATGCTACATCATCATTTGGTCATCATTCCATGATTTCTACTTTACAAATTGCAACATCAATCATGTCATCAGTTTCTCAACCAATGTTGGCAAAATTTTCTGATGTTACTTCAAGACCAATCACTTATATTTTAACCCTTGTTCTTTATATGTTGGGTTATATCATTGTTGCCTCATCAAAAACAATCAGTGCTTATGTCATTGGTGAAGTTTTCGTTACTATTGGTGGTACTGGTATTAATTTAATGAGTACAATTACCGCTGCTGATATAACTCCTTTGAAATATAGAGGTTTATTATTAGGTATTTTATCAACTCCTTATTTAATCACAACTTGGTTCTCAGGTTTAATTGTTGATGCAATCTTAGGTAAAGGTAATTGGAGATGGGGTTATGGTATGTTCGCCATTATCATGCCTGTCGCAATTGCTCCAGCTATTGTTATTATGATGTGGCTAGATAACAAAGCTGATAAATTGGCTGCTGAAAATATCAAGATTAAAGCCGCTGAATCATTAGAAAAACCAAATACTTTCCATTTTAGAGAATTAACTTTTGTGGAAAAATTAAAATTCATCTGGCAACAAACTTTAGAAATTGATTTAATTGGTTTAATCTTGATGGGGTTCGGTTGGTCTCTTTTGTTATTACCATTCTCATTATATGAATCTGCAAAAGGTCAATGGCACAATCCTTCAATGATTGCTATGATTGCAGTTGGTGCTGTCTTATTAATCATTTACACAATTTATGAATTCTGGGTTGCTCCATATCCATCAATGCCTAAGAGAGTTTTGTTAAATAGAACATTCATGACCGCTGTTTGTATTGATTTCTTTTACCAATGTGGTGGTTATGTTAGATTATTATATTTCTCTTCATATGTTTGGATCATTAAAGATTGGTCATATCAAAATTGGACTTATTTCAACAATACTTTAACAATGGGTCTTTGTTTCTTTGGTGTTGTTGTTGGTTTAATTCAAAGATATACTCATCGTACCAAATATTTACAATCTTTCGGTTTAGCTTTACAAGTTGTTTCAATGGGTATTACTTTATGGGCTCGTTATGATCATGCATCAGATGCTGCTATTGTTTGGACTCAAATCTTAATTGGTATTGGTGGTGCTTGTTCAGTTGTTGGTTCACAAGTTTCTTCACAAGCTTCAGTTCCTCATCAAGATACCGCTTTAGTTATCTCATTATTATCACAATGGTCATCTATCGGTGCAGCTATTGGCTCAGCAATTGCTTCAGCTATATGGCAAGGTAAAATGCCAGGTAATTTGAGAAAATATATGCCATCTTCAGTTTCTGATGAACAAGTTACTACATTATTTGGATCATTGACAGATATTCATGATTATCCATATAAATCAGAAGAAAGACAAGGTGCTATTAAAGCTTATTTTGAAACTGTTTATTACCTTTTTGTTCCTTCATTAATTTTAACCATTATTCCATTCGTTACTTCATTATTCCAAAAGAATTTCTATTTAGGTGATACACAAAATGCAGTTGAATTAAGAGAAGAACAAAGAAGAAAAGAATCAGATAAACCTAAACCATTCTGGAGAAAGATTACTGATTTCTTGGATGATCCATTAAGAAAGGAATAATTTTTGTATATATAATATTTGATTTTTTTTAGTTTAATAACAACTTCATGTTTGATGTTCCAAGTTTAAGGAACAATTTAATAAATATAATACATTACGGTTCATAATAATTTAAAAATGACGTAGAATTTAAATGCAAATATATACCTAGCTCAGCTAGCGCCCAGCGCCCTAATATAATGATTTTCTTTTATAACGGAAATACCAATAGATCCCACCAGATCCTAAGACTGCAATACCAGTTAATGGGAAAACATAAAATGGATAATCATTATTTAATCTATATTGTAAAGGTGGTGGTATGAATGGGAATAAAGCTAAAAAGATATTTGAACCAAGGAAGATGAAATTAAATAATTCAAAAGAATGCCATTTGTTTGGATTTAATCCCCATTTTTCTCTGGTTTTGTTAAAATGTAAATAAATTAACCCTAATGCAACGAAGATATTTACCCAAGTACCTGGATATGCATATAAATTAACAACAAATTGATAAATATTACCATATTTTGGTGGTATAAGTAAAATAATCACAGTTATTAACCAATGTAAAAAGATTGAATTCTTTAAGACTGCAAAAAATGAAGAAAATGGTAAAAAGCCTTCTTTTGATAATTCTTGATTTATTCTTGAATGTGAAAATGATACAGCAAGGACATTACCAAAATTTGATAATGAAATTAAAATTGGTAATAACCTTGATGTTATTGATTCTCCCAAGATTTTGTTAAAGAAAATACCAGCTATAACAACACCAGAATCTGCAAATTCTTCTTTAGGTATAACTAAATAATATGATAAGATAACTAGGAAATATAAAATTGTTGTTATTAAGACAGATAATGGAGCTGAGACTTTCAAAGTTTGATGTGGGTTCTTGATCTCTGATAAAACATAATTTGCATTTTCCCAGCCTTTGAATGAATAAATAACTTGTAATAAAGCCACTGAAATATTGTAAGAATTACCTGAATAATTAGGATAATTTTGCCAAATATTGTTAAAATTATCATTTTGAGGTATTTCAATTAAATTCAAATAAGTCAATCCACCAAGGAATATAATAATCATCAAAATTAAGATTTTGGTAAATCCTAAGAATGTGAAAACTTTGGTACTTGAATTTGGATGATATATATGTAGATAAATAGCAAATGTGATAACTCCAATACCAATGATTCTTGGAATCCAATCATTTATATGTTCATCAAACCCCAAGGCGAATAAAATATATTTCCCAAAAGCATATGAATTACCAGAACTAAAACCTAATAGCACAATTTGAAAAGCATAAATACATTCAATCAATTTTTCAGGTCTTGTGAATACTCTTTGTAAATAATTTTTTTCACCACCAGATTTTGGTAATTCTAAACCAAATTCTAAATAAACACTTAATCCACAGAATGTTATAATACCACCAATTCCCCATAGTATTAATGAAGTTCCTATATTTCCTGATAATGAAAAGATTAAACTTGGTGTACTGAATATCCCTGTACCAATCATTTTATTTATGATAAGAGACATGCAAGCGAAAACACCTAAATGAGGTTGAGTATGTTGAGTGTGTTGATGTTGTTGATCTGAGTCATGATGAATCTCTTCATCTCTGGGTATTAAATGTGTGGATTCAGTAGCTACCTGAGTCTTGTGGATCATGATACAAGCAATATATCCAATTAATCAGCTTGAATAGTAATAAAACAATATAATATAAATCAATATTAATCAATAAGAATCAATATAAATCAAAAATCATAGTTCAATATGATTCACTGATATGGCGTAATCAATCGTGAGTGGTAAGGGAAACATTTGATCTCACTTTGATTATTAATCGTTTACATAATCAGTATTCATTACATAATAATTATGTCATAAATTTCCTTTCTCGCGAATTCTTATTTTGATTACTTTCTCCATTTTTCAGTATTTGATAATTAACCGCTGACTGAAGTACTAAACATTTGTTTTATTATCTATTGGCTTTTTATTGATTGTTGTATTGGAATTTGATTATCAACATGGCACAAGTACATATGAATGGGAATAAGCATACCATAAATACCCATGAACAACCACAGGAACAAGTACAGGAACAATCACTTGAGGATAGTATATCTTCATTGTTATCTCAAGTTTCAAATGATTCATTAAACTTTGAATATAAATCAATAACTTCATCTTTCAAGAAATCTGCTAAATTATTCATAAATAAGAAATTTTTGGATTCATATAATATTATTAAAACAATTATATATGAAAGTATTGATTTGAAAAATCAAAATATAATATCTGAATATGAATTTATAAATATTTGGTCATTATACTTTAATTTATTAGATATTTTTTTGAATAAATCAATCATATCCATACCTAAATCTGAAAAAGATTCAATTTATCAAAAATTATTTAAATCAAATGAATTTTGGAATATTTTCCAGAATCAATTAAATCAAATTGTTGATCCAAAATTAATTGTATTACTAGTATTAATTAAATTAAATAATAATGAAATTGATACTGATGAATTACAAAATTTAAGACAACAAATTGATTTATATATGGTTAATTTCACTTCAATTTATAATATAAATGATCAGCTTGCAGAATCAAACCATGAGAAATTACAATCTTTTAATGAATTATTAGAAATTTATCACGTTTTCCTTTTATCAAAATTAAATGAGTTTGAAGAAAGTGAATATTTAATAAATTCAAATCCATATATTTTTGATAAAATTGAAATGATTTCAAAACTTTATCAAACAAAGAAAGATATAGAAGAATCAATTAAAAAGCAAAAAGAATTAAAAGCTAAAAAAATTGAAGAATTAAGGAAAAGAAAAGAATTACAACAAAAAGAAGATGAAGAACTCAAGAAACAAAAAGAATTTGAAAAACAACAAAAAGAATTGATTAAATCACAAAGAAATCATAATAAAAAAATCTCAAAATCTATAACTTCATCTAAAGATACAACAATATTTGAAATAATCAAAAAAAGATTTTTTAAAAATTCCCAACTTTTACAAAATAATCAAATTTTATTCATTATATTCACATTGATTTCATTATTATTATTTGTTAAAAATCATAAAATTTTAACATTGAACAATAAAATTAGACCTATTTTAACCAATATCTGGAATAAATTGAATACCACATTGAAAATGGCATTCCAAGTAACATATATGTAAATAAAAAATGGATTGGTTTGCTAATAAAATTGTAGGATTAGAGAGAGAATATTAAAATCATTGATCTATTTTAACTACTTATATATAATACCCATTAATAATTGAAATCCCATACGTTACCCGGTCTCTAAGTACTACAATAAAATTCTCAAATAAGCCAAATTTCCACCAATTTAAACGGGAAAACTAATGAAATGAACAATATAAGCCCATAGAATAACATTTTGGCATCAAATTATGTATAAGATATACGTATTACCAACGTAATTCCTCACCTTTCCCATTTCCTTCTCATACTTATTCCCAGTTTTCTTAAATTTCAATTCTCAAATTTCCGAAAATGTCAAAAAAGGATTTCAGAAAAAAGACAACAATTTTAAATCAACAACAACAACAAAGACAACCAATACACACCAAAAACTAAACAAAACAAAAGATATTCAATTGATTTCAAAAAGATTTTGAACATTTAGATAATTACAACATCTCTGAGAGTTTCAATCAAGCTGATTTTTTGACTTTTTTCCACTATACTTTTTTCTTCTTCTTTGGCTTATCAAATTATTGGTTAAAAGATATTTAACCCATAAATCAATATAAAATCAAATTCAAAATACATCTAAACCTACAAAACTTACAATTACATACACACAATGGCACAAGAATCAAGTGATGATATATACCCATTGGCCTTATTAATGGATGAACTGAAACATGATGATGTTGCTAATCGTGTTTCTGCTATGCAAAAATTAGATACAATTGCATTAGCTTTAGGTCCTGAAAGAACAAGAGATGAATTGATCCCTTTCTTAAATGAAGCTGCCCAAGATGATGAAGAAGAAGTTTATGCTACTTTAGCTGAACAATTGGGTGATTTTGTTCCATTTGTTGGTGGTTCTGAATATGCAACTATTTTATTACCTGTTTTAGAAATTTTAGCTTCAACTGATGAACCAATTGTTTCTGAAAAAGCTGTTGGTTCTTTAAATAAGGTTGCTCAAGAGTTTTCAATTGATCAAATTAAAAATTCATTTTTACCTTTAATTGAAAATTTATCTGATGCAAATTGGTTTTCAAGAAAAGTTGCTGCATGTGGATTATTTGAAAGTATTATAACAAGAGTTAATGATGATATTAGATATGATTTATTAAACATTTACCTCAAATTAACTCAAGATGAAACTCCAATGGTTAGAAGACCTGCTGCAAGTCATTTACCAAAAATTATTAATTTATTAAATAATTCAAAAGATGTTAAAGTTAATGAAAAAGATTGGGAAATTTTAAGTGAATGTTTCCAAAATTTATCAAATGATAATCAAGATTCTGTTAAATTATTGTCAATTGATATCTTGATTGAAATTTCAAAATATTTCCATGATCGTAAAGATAATTCTCATAATCAAGAATTATTGAAAAGTTCTTTAAAATTAATACAAGATAATAGTTGGAGAGTTCGTTATATGGCTGCTGATAGATTTACTTCAATTGCAATCAATTTTGAAGATGATCAAAATAATATTGATGAATTAATCGAACCTTTTTCAAAATTATTAATTGATAATGAAGGTGAAGTTAGAAAAGCAATTGCTAAACAATTACCAGGTTTTGGTAAATTAATTAGTAAAGATGTATTATTAGAAAAAATTATACCTCAAGTTGAAGAATTAAGTAATGATCCTTCAGAATTTGTTAGAAGTTCTTTAGCAAGTGAAATTACCGGATTAACTCCTTTATTACCAAAAGAAGTTGTTATTAAAAATTTATTACCAATTTTCTTAACAATGTTAAAAGATGAATATCCAGAAGTTAAATTAAATATTATTAGTAAATTGAAAATTGTTAATGAAGTTATTGGAATTGACTTATTAGCTCAATCTTTATTACCTGCAATTTCTGAATTAGCAAAAGATAAACAATGGAGAGTCAGATTAGCAATTATTGAATATATACCTTTGTTAGCTGAACAATTGGGAGTTTCATTTTTCGATGAAGAATTGGGTGATTTGGTATTATCATGGTTATGGGATAGTGTTTATTCAATTAGAGAAGCTGCAGTTAATAATTTGGAACAATTGGCCAAAATTTTCGGATCAAAATGGGCAGATGAAGAAATTATCTCAAGAATATTAAAAAGTGATTCAAATTCATTAAACAATTTTGTTTATCGTATAACTTCATTATTTACTTTAACAAGATTAATTCCAGTTGTTGATGAATCAATTATAATTGAAAAAATATTACCATTTATTGAATCTTTAGTATCTGATCATGTTGCAAATATTAGATTCAATGTTGCAAAATCTTATCTTGTCATTTCCAAAACTTTATTACACAAAGATGAATCTTCAAAATTATCTAAAAAAGAACAATCTGAAGCAATTAAATTTATAAATGAAAAAATCATACCAAAAATTGAAATTTTAAAGAAAGATAATGATACTGATGTTAGATATTTTGCTAATCAATCATTAAATGGTATCAATTCATTATTAGAATCTACTGAAAATTGAGTTTTTCTATTCACTACCTCTTCAAATTTCAGTTCCAATTTCATAAATCATGACCACGTTATACAATCATCCATATTTTCGTATTATATATAAATGCTTTTATTTTCCAGAAATGCATCTGTTGTTTTTTTGTTCCTTTTGATTTTTCAAATAAAGTCTTTTATTAAATGAAAGAAATGATTAAAAATATGTTATCTTTAATTGTAGTTTGAATCGTTTTGAATCTTAGTACTATAGTTAATTTTACTTATACTGATTACATAATATACGACGTTCCCATAACAAAAAGTTCTCGAAACGTAATCATTTAAAGTGTGGACAATAATATGGACATTGGACACATAATGAATTGAAAAATAATTTGATCTTGAAGTTTTACACATTTATTATATATATAAACTACAAAAAGATGGCTGATTTGATCAAGGGAAGATTCCGTAAGGATATAAAATACAAGGCTATTATTGATAAAGTCATTAGTGGTGATCGTGTGGTCACCCATATCTATTTTGATGATGGTGAAGAAGCTGAATTATCAACATTAATTGCAGGTTTTAGAACCCCAAGATCTTCAGATCCTAAAAATGGTACTGCTGCTGAACCATTTGGTGATGAAGCTAAGAAATATATTGAAACTAGATTAGTTAACCAAAAAGTTTTCGTTCAATTCGTTGGTACCAGTTCAACTGAAGTTCCAATCATTAAAATTTATCATCCAGCTGGTAATATTAGTGAAAAAATTATTGCTTCTGGTTTAGCTGAAGTTGCTGACTGGCAATCATCTTTAATTGGTGCTGAAGGTATGGTTATCTTAAGAAATGCTGAAAAGCAAGCTAAAGCTGGCGGTAAAGGTTTATGGAAATCATTAGTTAAACCAACAACTACAACATCTACAACCTCTAAATCAGCATCAACTTTCAAGATTGGTTCCACAATTGAAGGTACAATTGATCGTATCATTTCACCAGATGCTTATTCAATCGGTCTACAAAATGGTACACAACAAACTGTTTATTTATCATCAATTAGATCTCCAAGAGCAACAGATCCTTCAGCTCCTTTCTTACCACAAGCTAGAGAATTTGTTCGTAAATATATCGGTAAAAAAGTTTCCATATTAACTGATGCTTTCAGAAATGAAAACCCATTAGTCACTATAACTTTACCAAATGGTAAAAATTTAGCTGAAACTATTGTTTTAAACGGGTACGCTACAGTTATTAAACATCGTCGTGGTGATGATGATAGATCAAGTGCATGGGATGCTTTAATTGAAGCTGAAACTATTGCCACAAAAGAAAAGAAAGGTATTTATTCTAATAAAGTCCCAGAACCTGAAAAAATCATTGAAGCTTCAGAAAATTCTCAAAGAGCCAAGATTCATTTAAGAACTTTACAAAATCAATTGAAGATCCAAGGTATTGTGGAATATGTTATTAGTCCAAACCGTATTCGTATCTTATTACCACGTGAAAACATTCGTTTAGTCTTGGTATTTGCAGGTTTATTATCATTATCAAAAGAATCTCCAATCTCTCAAAAAGTTATTGATTACTCAAATAAACATATTTTACAACGTGATGTATCAATTGAATTATTTGATGTTGATAAAGTTGGTGGATTCATTGGTAATTTATATGTCAAAGGAAATAACCATCCTTATCAAATTGAATTATTGAAATTAGGTTATGCACAAATTCATGATGGTTCTGTTTCAAAGACTAAATTTGAAGATCAATTTTATGATGCCGAAGAAGAAGCCCAAGATTCAAGAAAAGGTGTTTGGATAAATTGGGATCCTGAAGAAGAAGAACGTAAATTTCAAGAAGAAGAAGAAAAAAGAAGAGCAAAATATGAAGAAAAAATTGCTAAAACTAAGAAAGCAAATGCTTTTGATGATGATGAAGATGATATTTCTCATTTACCTGAAGCTGTTAGAAAATTAGTCATTAAGAAATGATTGAACGATTAAGATACTTCACGTAATATATGCATATACATCTACATATTGTATGGTTTAAATCAAAATGATTACGCTTTAATATACTTCCATATATTTAAAGAAATGTAAAACTATGTTCTTGAAAAACTTAATTTTGAATAATTCAGAATCTATGTACAGTGGTATTTTGTTCTATATATCTATTTTTTGTTTTTCTTTTTGTTTTTTTTACTTGAACCAGCTTGGCCATTAACAAAAGCTAAAACTTCATCAACACTCTTTGATTCGAACTCTTTCTTTGTTTTGATTGATTTGTTTGATTTACCAACGGTTTGAGTTTGTGCTTCAGCTTGATTCTTTTTGGCTAATTCTTTCATTCTTTGTTTGGTGATTTTTTCATTTTGACTTTGAACACGCTGATAAGCTGTAAAGTTATCAACTAATAATTTAGCTTGTTTAGTCAAATAATGTTTTGGACCAATGGATATTTTCAATGCACCATAAGCTTCAGAAGCAGAATCTAAAGCCAATTTGAATTTTTCATCAACAGCAAGAGCATATGAATAACGGTATTTTAAGAAACCATAGGCATATGAATCTTTACCATGAATTTTAATAGTTAAATCTATCAATTTGTTCAATAATTTCAAAGAAACCTTATTTAAACCAATTCTTTCTAAATAAAAGATAACATTAGTGACAATTGAAGAAAGTGAAACATGTTGAGTGGAGAAAATTGTACCCCAGATTCTAGTTAATAAACCATAAATTTTAACCATATTAACAACACTACCATTTTCAATTTCCAAGAAGGCCAAGTTTAATAAAGCAACAAATGTATCATGTGAATCTAAACCAAAAGTTCTTTCACTAACAGCAACACTTCTGCGTGAAAGTAAAGTAGCTTCACGTTTCAAACCTAATTCTTGATATAATTGAGCTAAAGTAGCATATAATTTGGCAACTTCTGGATGAACTTGACCGTATACTTGTTCATACACAGCAATTGCTTCAGAAATCAAAGCTAAACCTTCTTCTTTCTTAGATTCATCTGCTTGTAATAATGATTGACGACCAAGTTCAAAAATTTGTTCACCCGCTGTAGAACGAGGAATTGAATCTTTAATGATTGGTGCCAATGAAACATCTTGTGCTTCAAACACATTCAATTTCTCAGATGAAGCAGGTGGAGAAACGGATCTACTTCTCTTTGATTTCTTTTCTTTAGTTAAAACTTGAACATGTGCTTCATAAGCTTCTTTGGTAAAGAAATATTCACGTTGTTGCCATTGAATACCGAATTTCAAAGCAATTTCTCTTTGTAATTGAACAGGTTTGACAAATTTGGCATCCCAGTTTTCTGGTAAATCATATCTATACCAGACTTGGACATCTTTAAAAATAAGTTCACGAACAATTTCTGGGGTCCATTTAGTGAAAGATAAGTCTTTTTCGTTATAGAAATCAGATTGTTCAATGATGGCTTGTGGTGTTTGGTTAAATGATGAACCAAGTAAACAATTGTGGAAATGTGAAACTAAAGCTGGAACCAAATCTAATGGTAGTGATAATGCTTGATCCCTCAAGACGTGTTTAGCAGCACGTGCAATTAATTCTTGAATAACAATTTCATAAAAGTATTGGAAGTGTTTAGATTCAGCAACTGGATAAGCATCTGTATCTTCTTCTTCATCATCAAGTTTCTCTTCATCTTTGTCATCATCTTTTGGAACCTCTTCACCTCTTTGTAAAGCTTCGGTCTTAGCTTTCAATTTAGCTTCAGTTTTCTTCTTCAATTCTTCTAATTTCTTTTCATAAGCTTCACTGGCTTCTTTATTTTCAATCAAAGTTTTTTCTTCGGATTCTAATGAAGATTTAACTCTTTTTTCAAGCTCTTGAGCAATATAACCCAAGTATCTAATATTAATACCTGATTTATGCATTGTTGAAGATAAATGTGCACCATCAATTGGTAAGATGTTACCTAATGAATCAAAAGAATCCAAGAATGATGGGATCAGATCAGATTTAATGAATTTTGATAAAGCACGAACATTTTCATCAGTTTGACATTTGTCAGGAGTGAATAAGATTGGTTCATCATCAATGACCAATTTTGGATTTTCTTCACCTTCTTCTGATTTCTTTGAAAGGTCAACACCTTGTTTTTCAGCTTCTTTGTTGATCAATTCCCTACCTTTAGTAGCAAACCATTCTTGGACAGCTTCAATTCTGGTAGTAAGTTGTCTATGTGGGTATGAACCTTCTTTTTCAGGGTGATAATGTTCATCTTTGAATTCAACATCTAATGGAGTGGTGTTGAATAAATCCAAAACATATTTACGTCTGTCAGTACCGTACATACCTTTAATTTCGGCATTTGTAACAGTTTCACCATCACCATTTTCAACTTTAACACGTTTGTAATGGATAGCCTTTCTGATTGGATCTAAAGCATTAACAAATTCATCGTTTGATTTGTAAGTACCTGAAGCATCATCGAAACCATAATCAATTTTGGTTAATGGTTCACCATCGATTAATTCAACTTCACCAGTTTCTTCATTTTTAACTTCTTTTGGTTCAGATGAGGTGAACAGACCTGGGACTGGAGTTTGACAGACAACTCTTTTACCAGCATAATCAACAATAGTAGTCAATAAAGTGTAAATACCTTTAGCATCAACAGAGTTCCAGAATTTAATAGCTTTTAAATCTTGGTTGGTGGAAGCTCTAGCAGCTAAATTACCACCTCTTGTTTCAAAGAATCCTGAAGCATCAACACCAAATGAGAAAAAAATACCGTTGTGTAAAAAGATTTGATCAATTGAATCATCAGTTGGGTTCATTGGGGCAATAGCACCAGTTAAAACAGCCAAAGCACCTTTAACAGCATTTGAAGTGAACTCATAAGCAGTTTTAGTTAATAAACGTTCTCTAATGATACGATCTGATAAAGTGGCAGTTGGGAAATCTTTAATTGATTGATATTCATCATTGAAATCTCTTTGAGTGTTGTCTTCAAATTGTGTTTTACCAAAATCTGGAGATGGATTTGAAGCTTTAGTAATCCATGGGTTTGCTAAGAATCCAGTTTGAGGTCTTAAAAAGGTGATTGGATCGATTGAATTCAATCTATCAGTATTTCCTTTAATTATGTTTAAAAAGTTCTTGGATGATTTAGAAATCAGGTCATACAATGTGAATGATTGATTTGAATTTTCACGAGGAGATGGATCAAATCTTGAACTTGATGATTTATTAATGAAAAAACCGGTTGTTGAACCTGTGACATGTAAAGTTTCACTTTCAAATGTTTGTACAACAATATAAGCTAAATGACCTTGTGACTTGTAGTTTAATGGGACAGGATTCCAAGAGCTCAAATGTAAAGCACGAACAGCAGGAGTGACAATTGTTTCTGGAGTGTAATAATCAGCATTTAGTTCACCAAAATAATTATCAATAGCTTGAGTAATTTCAAGTTCTTCATCAGCGGTTGGTTTTGGAAGTTCTTTAGCTTTTGGCTTTTCTTCTTCACCTTCCTTAGCTTTTGATTCTTCGCCATTGGCAGTTTCTTTTAAAACTTCTTCTTCTTTTTCAGATTCAACAGTGTTTTCCAATATTTTACCTAACTTCAAATCATTAATTTTAGAAACACCGGAATTTAAACCAAAAGTTTCAGGTTCATTTAAACCAACAATATCTCTAGTTTTAGCAACATGATCTAAGATAGACTTGGCAGTGTAGGTCTTTGGTTTCAAATCTAATTGAATAGATTTTTGTTGGACACTTGAGACTAAGTCAGCCAATAATGTCTCTGGGGTTAAGAGTTGGGATTGTTGGAAAAGATCAAAGCTTGTGATATGATGAGCTTCTGGAACGACACCAATGTGTTGATAGACGTCATTGACGGTTTCTGTCTTGAACAAGGACAGTTCGATAGGCTTAGCGCCTTTCACACTGACATTCACAGTCAAAGTATCTAAATATCATCCAAGTTAGTAATGGGAAATTCGGCCACAAAAAAATAAAAGTCAACACAAAAATCTGGAGTTGGATCTTGATACCCAATGAAGTAACATAAGAAAGTGAAGCGCCAGACTCAGTGAGTTGACGAAGGGGTTACATACCGTTTTGTGGTTGTTCTTCAGCCATTTTGAGATACGACTTGGTTTCAATGTTGTGGAATTGTAATTAATGAGTCAAGACAGAATCTTTGTATGTTGAAAAATCGTTGGACTCTTTCAAGATTCAAACTGGTAATTTTTTTCGACATTGGACCGATGCGGGCACCGGAAGAGGAAAAATATATACACGTGACGCGTCATGTGATAGTAGTGTTATATTGGTTTTAATCATCAGTGATGATTTAGGAACAATAAGGATCGTACTTACCACGGAACTCTCAAATAGTCTACTATCTTCTATGACAGCAACTTTATGAAAGGTCTGGGACCGATACTCAATTGATGTTCAATGAAAATTTTGTTATAATAATAAATTCATGATGCAGGTATTATAAGTTATTAAGTTAGTTACAAATGAAACGATGAACAGTTCAACAATCCATAAAATATTAATCGTTAATTAGTTTGTATAGTTTATCTATAGTTATGAAATCATACCATGTAAGGTAGATAAGATCAAATCCGCACATCAAAGCTAAAATGAAGCAGCAATCAATAATATTACTAGTAGTTCTTAAGCTGATTTAACTTCTATTTCATCTAGGAATTTTTTTCACAGTCCTAAACTTCTGCGAACATCTCTTCTAACTGTTCTTTCAAACTCTTTGCGATCATCTCTCCATAATTTACATGCATCAATGTTTGCACCACTCTCTATATTAGGTTCACTTAACATACTAATGACACTTAATAAAATTTTTTCAACATTCTGCACAGGGGACCATCTTTCTTCAGCACGTTCATATTGATGTGGATCATCACCAGGTGGATGTAAGATTGATATGCAAACTTCACCATTAGCATAGATATTTGGATGTAAAATTGCTGGTGTAAATACTAATTTCGGTGGTGATAAAGGATAATCAGTTGGAAATGTTAATCTTGCTGGGAACACACCATTTTCATAAGGTGTATCTTGTGGACCTTCCAAAAGACAATCCCAAACGAATAGGTTACTGTAATATGATGATTAGCACTTGTTTCCTGTCAAATTTAAAATTATTCTAGAGAATCAAAAACGGTTAATTTCACTCACTCTTCACTAACTGGTCCCGCGACAATTCCTTCTGGCGAGTCTTTTGTCAATTGCTGATATTCTTTCAAAAGACGACGCTGTGCAGTATTGACTCTTGGTGGCATTATGAATGTCAATACTCTGTTTCTTTGTATTTTAGTATGTACTTCAGTTTTATGTTGTTCAATATCGATTATCATGAAATGCTTCACAAGATCAAAAACGAACACTGATACGTTTCAGAATTCGCGGGTAGCCATTCTTCAGGTTCTGGTTGGCGACACACTTGATGCTGCCATTTTGTGCGTGTATGGAATACTGTCAAATTTTAAGAGAACAATAATAAACTTTCTTTACATTTTTTAGTGCCACAAAGACGAACGACACAAAAATGCTCATCTTGAATAGTGACACAATTATTTTCAAGAACGGATATATTCTCATCCATTCTGAGGATGTTCGTTTACCCTTTTTGGGCTTCTGACCATTAAGACTTGCGGTATTTGCACGAGCTGCTTTTGCGTCTTTATCAAAGAACTATATTTGGCTAACTATTAGATTTCATATAAATTCAGGGAAATTCCTTGATAGGAAATTATTGCTTTTCTAAATATTTAACTACATTATCTGTTTTGATCATATTTTTATTATTATCCTAGAGATTTTGCTAATTTATTATTATCAAACCAAACAGTACTTGCAATTATAGCTATTATAGATTAAAGAATGATTTTATTACACAACGAGAGATTAGCCTGTGAGCAATGTATCAGAGGTCATAGGGCTGCTGACTGTCAACATTTGAACAAATCATTAATATCAATCAAGGGAAGAGGTAGACCACCAGCTAAGGATTTAAGTGTTAGATATAAGGTTGATCCATTTCCAAATATTATTAGTCAAACTTGGGAGCCAATTGAAAGTAAAAATGGTCGTGGTAGGCCTGGTGCTAAGAAGTTTTGTTTCCATGTGGATCCAGAAACTCCTGTTGAAACTTACCAAGTTAAATTAGGCAAAGGGTTCCTGGTTATTGGTCCATATGATCCACCACCAGATTTCAAATACCAAGGTGCATTTAGAATCAGAAGACATGTTAAAGGAAGAACTGTTATTTCTCCTATGAACACTTTTGGTGAAAGTTCTCCAAAGAAAAATGGTCTTCGTTCTCAAGGTGCTGGTGTTCGTAAGCCAAGAAAATCAAGGGCTAAGAAGCATACTAAAACAGAAGCTCAAAACGCTGAATTAAACGTTGCACAATCTGTCAATAACAATGCTGCTAATCAAACTTATCAAGTTAATAACCAATTACAACCACCACAACCATATCCACAACAGTTAGATAATCAGTATAATGGTCAATATCAATTCCAGGTTCAACCACAAGTTCAAGGTCAACAGCAATACACTCAAAATTTTGAACAATCACAACCTCAACCACAAACCCAAAGTAGATTTCAAATTGATCCACCAGATTATCTACAATATGCTAATCAACAACAAGACCACACTTCTAATTTCTTCAAATCCATTGACCAAAATAGAGGTAATAACAATACATCACCGGGTAATAATAGTGATGTTACAGCTGTTGAAGATGATACCTTTTCATCACCTTTTGACGAGTACCCTGTTTATGATAATAGAAATAATGGAGGTATGGATCAAAACCAAAGAGCTTCAATTTCATCACAAAGCTCTAATATCACTCTGACTGGTGCTCCTGATTTTGAGAATACATATTCATCACTGAATTATATTACCACCCAAAATAATATGAATGATCTGGAGCTTTTATCCGACCTTGATGCTGATCCTCATTCTGGTATTATCAATCCAAACCAATTTGATGCTGGTCCTTCTATTGATCCTTCAAATGTTCAACTGAATTCTGATGATTTTGGGTTTCAGCAGCATTTAACTGTCGGTGATGAGTTTTTAGCATTTGAAGAAGCAGCTCTTAGAGATACAGATAAAGAATCAAATCTTCCATCTACATCTGTCAATACTTTCCTTGGTGAATTACATCTCACTGATGATTTATTTGGTCATTATCCTCATTAGATTTATCAGTAATGAATTGGATATTATTGATACACTGCTGGTTGAAGTATTTCATTAATTCATTTGCTTTATAATCCTGTTGTTCTTTGATATATTATCAATAACATTTCCGTTTTACTTACTTTTCTTTTCAATTTTCCTTTTTCAAATATTTTCTTTGTTCAATTCTCCTTTTACTTTGTTTTAATAATTGTGATTTCCTATAATAATTAGAGTTATACGTTGATTCTTATGAAGGTTTAGATTTAACTTGCTTTTATATACCTAGAGTTCATTATGCATGAGAGCTTTCTAAAAGATTAGATTAAAAGACCGTTTTTGCATTAGAGTTTGCATAGATTTAAAGATTTTCCAAGATAAAATTATAATTTAATACACTAATAACTAATATGATTGATCTATTTGTTGAATGGGTTGGTCTGTCGCACCATGTTTTTATTTATGATTTTTTTTTTATTTAGATATATTAATTTGATATATTTCCTTTTTTTATAAAACTTCATGCTAGTCGTTCGTAGAGTGATTTATCTGATAGTAACAATTTTTCTATAAGTGTGATGAGAAGTTTTTTTAAAGCGCAAATATTATTCATCGACTTACATGAATTCCTTAAACATTCATCACTTTATATTATTTGAAATTAAACCCTCTAATTAAACCATCCTCACATCCAACAACAACGTAATTATTATCTAAGACAGTAGCTGAACAAACTGAACCTTTGAATATTTTTAACTGATTAGGCCCCAAGTGACTAATATCATCAAATAAACCAAACAAGTTTAATTCTTCAAAAACTTGATCAGTTTTACCAGATGTATAAATTTTAATCTCTCCATTATCCAAGATGACTATGATATGATTTTTATTTAAGCCAGTTTTGATAATTGGTGAATCATAATTTTTTTCAAAAATGTTTTTCTTGATTTTTGTGTCAAATATTAAAACCTTATTTTGATTTATTGTAAATATAAATAATTCATTTTTAATCTGGAAATTTGAAATTTCATCAGACTCTTTAATATTAAAATGATATATTGGGGTTGTACTTGTCCCATCTTCTTTATGAATTTCACATGAATTATCTAGGAATGTAACTATATCACCATCTTGATTAAATCGAGCATGGTCAGCTTTTATTGGCTTGAAAGTTTTATCTGCTTGATACCTCACTTGATTTTTACTTGTGTCAATTTTATTCAATGAGACAGTCTTATCTGAAACGATTAATAATTTATAATCTTTATAATCCATAGAGCTTGGTTTTGCATTCATATGAACTGGATGTGTTGGTTTGCATTTTTGCCACAATTTAACAGATTTTGAAGTTGAAGTTATAAAAGAATTATCATCAATACATTGAATATCAAAAATTGGTTCGGTTTCACCTGTAAATGTTAAAGCTGGTCTGACATCATCAGATTCCACTGCAAAATCTTTAAAATTCCATAGTTTTATTGTACCATCATCACTAGAACCCAATATATCACCATTTTTAAAAGATGAAACTGCATTAATTGTAGAGACATGAGTTGTAAGTATGAATTTTTGCCATTTTTTATGATTTGGTTTTGTAATTTGTGAAATTGAAGCTGAATAATTTAAGTTTGAAGTAGAAGAAGAAGATGAAGATCCATCAGTTTCTGGTTCTCCAGTGACAGTTTCTGCATCTGATTCAATTGAATTAGGTTCATCATTGAAATCATTAAATGGTTCATTTGTTACTACTGGTGAAGCCACTTTGGTATTATCTTCTTGATTTAATTGTGGTACTTTCCTTTTTGAAGTGTTATCAACTGGTGAATCAATTTGAATATTTGGAGGTGGCTGGGATGGTGATAATTGTGAATTTAATGGCGTTTCAACAATACTATCACTCTCCGTTTGACTAATTGCAGAATTTGCTGAGCCGAAAAAGGCACGATTTTTATTCAGTTCTAAATGTGCAGTATGATCAATTGAAGTATGACTTAAGAGGTAACTGATTTCTGTTAATTGACTTTTCAATTTCTCTTTTGATTTGGCTAAAGGATTCAAATCAACATTATTGAACTTAATTTTAGAAACATCATTTGATTTTGTATTAACTGTCTTCAATTTACCATCTTTTTCCAATGATGATCTCAATTGTTTGACTTCTTCTTTTAAAGATTGATTTTCACCTTCAAGACGTCCAATTTTAGATTTCAATTCACCTCTTTCATTTTCCCATTGTATTCTATCTCTGTCAATAGTGGTCTTTTCCCTTTGAAGATAGTGTATTATTCCTGGAAGCGTGTACTCTGGTTGCTGAGGCGGTTGGAAGTTGTGAGAAGCCATGACAATATAGTCTTTGATTCTGTGCCTGTAATTCAATGATAACAAATTTCTGGCTTTGTTTGAATGCTTTTTAGGGGAAATAGGAGTTTCTTATATTCCTTTGTTTATATGGAAATGTCAACTTTTGATCAAAAATTCCGGTGTCTGAACCGACCATCAAGAATCCAGACAAATCATCGACAAAAGACAACGACGAGAAAGACTAATTACAATAGGGACAAGGACATATCTACAAAATCATCAGAATGTATAAGAATTAATATTAATGACAAGGTTACCAATTTTATATACCCTCAAATAAACAATCCCATGTTTATTTGATATGTGATGATCTTCATATTCATATTTATATTCATATGGTTTAATAAAAAGATACAAAATAACAGCAAAAAGAAAAAGCACACAACCTATTCTTGTTTAACACCACCATTACCAGCCTTTTCAGCTTGTTCAATAGAATGTTTATCAGTTTTAACAGTATCTTGACCACCAAAACCACCAAACATTGAAGCAGCTTTGAAAGGTCTTTTCAAATCGCCACTTGCAGCTTTACCGAAAACATGAATTTGAACAATGTTTGATTCCAAAGCAGATTTAACTGGTGAAATGGATTGCATAACTAATGGATTGGTGTATTTCATGTATAAATGCATAAAAGCCATCATGGCTAAACTGGTGTAAACACCTTTAATAGCAGCTTCAACTTGTTTCAAATCGTAATCTTTAACAGTAGTAACTTCTAATTTTTCTTCAGTTTCACCAGCCATGGCATTTGGAGGTGTAACGAATTTTAATGTAGTTAAATCATTCTTTCTGTTGATAATACTCTTTGTATAGAAATAAACACCTAATGTGAATAAAGTAGCAGTAACGAATGCAGCTCTAACATAGAAAACAACATTTGGATCCTCAAAGTTCAATTTTTTGGAGACTTGCATCATGATCAACATGATGGCCAAGTTGGAGATGGCTGGATTCATTGTGTATGGGTTTTGGTTTGATTAGTTGTTGATAACCTTTGTTGAGTTAACAATAGCGGTTAATGGAAATAAAATTGAATTGTGTGGGTTTAAAAATCAATCTCGACGTTTTTTTTTCTTCTCGTTTGGTTTACGGCCACCTAATCAGATTTTTTTCCCGTTGTGGCTTAGTCAGCAGAGTGTGGATGTAAACGAGTATAGATAAGAAGATTCTAGAAGATACTACAAATAAGCATTGGTCATAAAGACGTATATGTAGTATGTATATACCAGGTGTCTACCACGGGTTCATAGTGTTTTCATCATCGACTCCCCAATTACGATGTGCTAGAGAACTAGGAACTTGTAGACTTTGGAACAATTCATCGTGTCTATCGTTTCCAAAACCTTCTTCATTATTATTATTGTTTCCATTTCTATCCCTCTCTTTTTCACGTTCTTCATCATCGTCATCATCATCTTGCTCTTCATCATTATACTCTTCATTCTTTCTTTCATTTGCCTCATCTTCTTCTTGTTTTTGTTTTTGTTTGGCCTTTTGTTCATGAATTTCATCAATTGAATCTATAATTTCATAAGGAAGGAATGGTTGATATTTAATAGCTTTAGCCTTATCAATACCACCAAGACCGGCACCATATTCATTAACTAGTTCTGGAATTGTAGGTAATGCAACAGGGAAATCTTGACTTGGATTTAAATATAAGAAATCATTACCTTGATATAGTATATTTGGTCTTTTTTGATCTTCATTTTTAACTTTGGATTGAATTTTCTTGGATAAAGTTTTTGGAAATTTTTCTTCATCAACTTCATATCTATATTTGTCAATAGTTCTCATTAATTGAGCAGCATTTAACGATTGTAAACTCTCAAATATAGCAAGTAAACTATCCTCATCTCTAAGAATTGTAAATGTTTGTAACCACTGTAATAACTCATAAAAGACTTCGAAATGAATCTTTAATATCGAAAACAACGAAGTATGATAGAATGCTAAATCATTTGGATCTTTAACATTACCGTTATAAAATGCCACTTTATTCAAGACTAATGGATGTTCTTCAGTTATATTTTCCTCTATTAATGTATATGGGAATGCTTTTAATAAATAAGTATCAATATCAGGTAATGAAGGTGATTTGTTATTTGATCTTGTCCAATCTTCAATAACTGACACATTTAATCTTATTTGTATAGCTTGTGCTCTTGAAAGATATTTTTTCTGTGATAAAACTCTATTAAATAAAGTTATTGATAACCAATAAAATACAGATGAAAAAGTCTGTTGTGTAATCAATGGATGAACATCATGTAATTCTAAAACATAAAGCAAAGCACCTAAAGTTTGTGTGATCTTGATCGGCGATGGTTTTAATTGTTCTTTAACTGATGGAGGATATAACATTTTATAAATATCATCAAATGTTGATTTTTGTTGTGATTTCTTCTTGAAAAAATTCCAATCATTTTTATAAAGAGTACCATTAATAACTGGTATATTGACAAAATTTAATAAACAATCATCAATTAAATCATTCAATCTAAATTTAATTGAATTTGTTAATTCAATAATCAATGATTGATATGTTATAACTAAATCTTGCAATAATCTTGGATATCTTTTGAAAAATCCATCATCACGACATAGGTAATAATAAAGAAAGTTTATAACTGATAACCAATAACTTTGTAAAACAATATCACCTTGACTTTGAATACTGGTAACACCAGATTTTGAAGCTGTACTGGCTCTAATTCTTGTAAATGCTAAATTTAAGAAATTCTCAACTAACAAATCACTTTTCTTCGAGTGATCTGCATATCTAACACATTGATAAATAACTGCAGCTGGATAGGTAGTCTTATGTGCATGTTTCTTTTCTAATTCGAAAATTAAATCTAAAATTGATGGAATGTCAAAATCTGAAAATATAATGTATTGATTTTTTTGTAATTTATTGAAATTAAATTCATCATCAAATAAGGCATTGGCTGTTGTTGCTGCTGTACCTGCTGTAAATGCATTTGAATCTTGATATAAATTCGTATCATCTGTAATGTTCAACCCGGCAGTTTTCAACCTTATGTTATCATACAATTCATCTTCTTTTTCAGCACTTGGTATAGCAGCTGCCTTATAAAACATATCTTCACTATCTTCATTGGATTTGTTTTTATTTTCCAATAATCCATGTTCTTCAAAAAAATCATACATTTCTGAACCTGGTTTAACTAAATCGAAGACGGTTATACCATTTTTACCTTCAGCTTCTAAATTAGCACCATGGTTCAACAATTCTACAACAATTCCCTTATGTTGTAGCCATACCGCCCACATCAATGGTGTATATCCAAACATTGCATCTGGTTTGTTCAAATTCTCAGCAGATTTTGCTAGGATAATTTCCACAGCTTCTTCATTATCAAAGACAATAGCATAAGTAATTGGATAAAGACCACTATCATCTTCTTTGTTCAAGTATTCGTAAGTCTCTTTGTTCTTCAAAATCTCCAATAATTTTTCGTTATCACCTTCAGAAGCTGCTATGGATAAGTCAATCAATGGATTTGAGTTCCCAGTAGACTGGAGCAATTTCAATGCCTTCTTAGCCGCCTCTAACTGAGCAATCTTAGGATCCACACCAGTAAGAGTGGTGGAGATGTTTTTCACTGCACTCCAAGGGTCTATTTCCATCTTTCAAGTTTAGAATTAACGGCTGATTTACTTCAATTGTTGAAAATTCCAGAATTTGTTTACTTATTTAGTCAAAGCCTTTATTCACATTTTTGTCTTTCCGATTAAACTCTTTAATAAAAATAGACTCTTCGCGGAATTCAGACAAAAGTTCAATTAAGCGCTAGTCTTAATAGTTAACGTACATTAACTTCTCTGAATACCTCAGGGTTGGCTCAGAAAGGACTGTGGCCCTAGCGTAAGTATTACAACTTGATGCTTCACAAGTTGATCATCAAGATCAAGCTTATGTTTTTGGCATCTCAAATATTAGAAGTTACTATACAGCCGAACACCGTACTCAGACGTCAATGGTCATACGATTAAAGAAAAGCTGAGTATTTGAGACTAGCTAATATATAATTTATACCATTGAATATATGTACCTCAATCAATCACAAGTCCATTAGACACTCACAACCAGTTCATCTCATGAATTTAAGGAAAAATTAGCGGAAATATCATTTGTTTTGGTGATACTCGAATTTCTCATTTATTCATCTTTGTGTCACTGTTGTTCACTGGGTAGTAATGTTTTTTTGAGGATCTGCATGATTTTATCAAAATTACAATATTTCATCATTCGATCGAAAATATTCATGTTTTCTACTAAAGATCATCAAGATAAACTACAGTTGGGTTCAAGTTGAATGTGACTATTGAAGAAATTAAGGACCTTGAATGTGTTGAATATTCTAGTATCATGGGCACTGTTATTTCTTATACACGGATTTGAATCTTTTAAGTAAGGTCCCCCTTCTTTTAAGGGTACCCAGGGTCTCATTCTGTACTTCGTGTACCTCATGATTTTTATATGGTAAATTAACGTTTGATTGATTTTCACCTTGGTAATTAGCATTATTTTTTGGAAACAAGAAACCCCCAAGACGTGAATTACCTCGTTTCAACTTTTGCTTATCTTTATTCAAGTTCTCTTTATTAGCTGCATCGTTTATGTTCTGGATGCTTTTGTTTTCAGTATTGTTCACGTTATGATTTTTTCTCTTGTCATTTGCAAATGAAATAGTTTGATCTCTTATAGAGTCAACATTATTTAGACTTCTATTCCTTTTCAAAGACGCAAATCTCAAATTTCTTGTTCTGTACAGTACAGATAAACTTCTTTGGCGACCGGGAATAGGTGTAGGTGTATAATCCTCCACTGCTTTAGTTGTTCTTAGCCTTTCATGAATTGAAGATGCCATGGATCCACTGGTATCCGAGAAAGCAGAGTCCCTAGAGACCGGATATCCATTTGATATATCTATGAAATCACTTTGAGTAGCATCAGTTGTATTCGTCATTTGGATTATTCTTCTTGCATCAACCGTTTCTGTCGATAAAACCTGTGTTTCACTTGGAGGCTCAAATTCTTGATTAAGAGCAAAATTACCAGCATATTCATCCAAAGAAACTCCCGAATCCATTGAAAGGTGTTGTGAGCCAATCCTTTTACCACGTGAAGTCTTTCCTCTGAATAATGTATTACTCCACGATGATTTGACGTTATTGCTTTGTTCGCTGTCATGAACTTTTGAATCTAGAGTATTTTGGGCAGACGCATCTTTCAAGCTGCCTGAACCTTTTGATCTAGCAGTGAATATTTTTCTTATAGTCCTAGATCTCCCAATAGGGTTTTTCTTATCCATAAATCTATTACTTGTCTTCCAATAATTCTGGCTTAATTTACTTGTTTCTGTATCCGTTTCCGTAGTACTAGCTTTGAAGTTTGCTGAAAGAGTTTGTGAGCTCTTATCTGTAGTTGATGGGGTTTTAATGACTTCTATAAAATGCCTGTTTGCTTTTGGTGTATCTTTTGATTTGGTATGAATACCAGCATCTTCGAACAACTTTGCTGTCACCGTACCCGGCGCAGATATCCCAATATTACTTATAACTTCACTACTTGGATTAACAACATCAATAATTTCTCTTTCTGGTCCATCTTCAGTATCAAGATTATTCTTTTTGTTATCATTAATAAAAGCAGATGAAGGCCTTGATACTGAATTGATTCTCGTGGAAATTTTAGATAAAAAACCAGTGCCAATTCCCCCATTAGATGTAATTGATTTTGGACTAGTAGGGGGTTCAATTTCCTTTTCTTCATGTTTTTCAGTAGTTGATTTTGTAAATTTAAACCCATATTTTTTGTTATATTGAGATATGGCGCGCTTCATCCCTTTAGAATATGAAGCCGACTTTGGACTAAATGAAGAGTTTGGCTGTAAATCACTACTTGTATGTGATTTAAGAGATGGAACCTTGTTCACCATACGCTCCAATTCACCTGATATGTTATCATCTATTTCGAAAGCTGAATCTAAGGACTTTATCCAATCAGCCTTATCTTTAAAATTTTCGAAAGTTTGTTCATTTAAAGATGAATCTGGAAAATTCTTATCAAAATCATTTGCAAGGATATTAATCAACGAAGATCCAGAGTAGACAGCTGATGTTCCAGCAAATGGTTCAAAAGCAGATGCAGTTTCTGTATTCTTTATAGACGGTTCTTGGGCAATTAGAGGTGTGTCATTTTGGTATGAAGTATCAATAAATCTATCATCAGCCCTTTCATCTAATTCTGGAGAAGTGATTCCTGAATGGAAATTAAAAGACGATTTTAAGTTCCCAAAGTTGTAATCTTCGACTCCCTTTACCTCTTCTTCTTTAGGACCTTTAGAATTAGCCCCACTGGTCCAGTTGATATTATCTTTCTGTAATACGTTTTGATTCATTGAAGCTTTGGGATCATAGCTTGGTAATTGTAGGCTTTTATCTAGTATTTCGCCTTCCTTGAGATCAGGAGAATCCAACTTTTGATTGTAGTTGAAGTATATATTATTATGTTGCATATTTGGTAGCTTATAACCTGGGTTGTTTGAAATTGGAGATGATTGATCACTCTCAATCACCGATATAACTTCTAATGTATCTTTGTTGAGATTCATCAGTCTTGGGGTTGATGCCATTGATCTTTTATCTTTTGAGACGGAGCTTGATGGGTTGAAATTGGTGCTCTGCAGAGACAATATCAAATTTGTTGGCTCTTCGAATTTGGATTCCAGTTCTTTCTCATGGTATATGTCCAGCTTTGTTTTGACTTCATCGGAAACTGCTGGAACAGATGTATCACAGGCTAATAAACTTTTCCAAGATCTTGAAGCATTAAAAGGATTGGATGGAGTCTCTTGTGTTGGAAATTCTTGATCTGAAGTGAATAATGGTTCTTCTTCTACTTTAACCTCGGGAACGTCCAAAAATTGATTAAAAGTAGTGGGAAAGTCTTCATTAGATTCAAGTTTTGAGGAACCAATCTCACCATTTGATTGATACAGCGTATCGTCATCTATAGTATCTTCAACAATATTGAGTAATGGTGGAGCAGTTATGTTAGCTGTAGTATCAGGATCCGCCAAATATTCGTATTGTGATTGGGTACCAACTGCATCAATAACTTGTTGTTCATCTTGATCTTCCAGTTCCTTTTGTCTATCTCCATCTAGATCATGTTCCTCATTATCTATTTTATTTCTATTGGGATTTTTTGAAACATTTAAATTGGAGAAGCTAATAAGTGGTGTCTGAGACCTACCATTGATATTATCTATACTTATAGCACTATTCATAAACATAGGTTCCGATTCTTCATCCGATTCTCTAATAGCATCTAATTTGGCAGGTGTATTAAAAGTCGATAGCAGCAGATAGTCTGAGTTTAAAGGACTCCCAATATCATCACTGGACCATTCACCAGACTCCATAATTTCAGTATCGTCACCTTTATCATTTTCATCATTTATTTGTTGAGTACTAGAATCTGAAGATTTTCTAAAAATATCTGTAAAACTAACAGCAGTATCTGGGTCTGGTACACGAGCAGCAGCCCTTAAATCATAATTATCGAATTCTTCATCTTCATTGGCATCACCTTCAGACTTTTTGGGGGCTTTTTTTATGGAAAAGAGCTTGGTTAGACCAAATCCTTCAGAAACATTAGATACCGCAGACTTTGGTTCATGAAACAATTGAGGATCAATATATCTTAAATCTTCTTCATCTGGTTGGGCTAATTGTTTTCTTTCTTCCTCCAGTGCTTTTGCAATCTCTTCTTCGGTATATTTCAATGACTTCTCAACTTTGATCTCACTGATCATATTGGTAATAATATCATCATTACTGAATTTTCTTGTACCCATTTTCAACCAGATGTTTGTACTAAAGCGGTTTACAAACCACAACCACCTTCTAACTCAATGAACAACTAAGGGCGTACTTTTGTGAAAGTTGAGACACTGAGATACTTAGCCAGTACTTGGATAATCCACTGTAAGAAATATTGAACTTCATATTAACCAACTTATCGATTCATAAACAAAAATCATTGTTAAAAAAACACCAAAATTGTTTAATGCTTCTGTACACAAAAACGTAAACAATAGGATTTTCTTTATCAGTTGGTCGGATCTAATTTTGGTCAAAGGCCGGATTTCGATGTTTGATCTGGTGTATATTGAAATTTCTTTTGCCAGCGCTTAATTAAGAATTAGTTTCAAAAGTTCTAAAACATTTTGATTTGAATAGTTGACACACCAGTTTTAAGTGAATCACGATCGTTTGACAGGTGTTATCTTCTTACATTCCATTACAAGCTCATACAAGTTGTGTTTGTGTGTTTTTGGCGGCAACATAGTATCAAAGAGAGATTAAAAATCAAAAGATAACGGTGATTTAGCAATTGCAATTACGAGATTAATAATAGAATTATGAAACTATTACAACTATTTATAATAACGAGTGTATTAACATTTGAAACTTCAGCTCTGAAAGGTTTCAACAAAAGAGCCTGGGATTATGGTACTTCAGATATAACAAATTATTTTAAAAATGATAAAGATGAAAGTACGAAATCTAGTGAAGAACAACAAACTAAAGAATCACCTATACCTGAGGAACCCAAATTAAGTCCATGTTCATCCACAAATCCGTTAACTGGTGGATTTTTTGATCTATCAGAATTAAGTTCAATCAATCAAGAAAATATAGTGGCATGGAGTGCCAAAGGTCATGATTATAATAAAAATTTCACATTGGGTGTATGTTCATCACCTTTAAAACCAAATGTTGAGGTGAATAATAACTTTGATGGCCATTTTGCTAAATATCAAATAAATTCTAGTGAAGTTGGTGGGTTTTATGTGGATGAATTTGGTGATAAGTTCAGTATTGGTAATTTTAATTCCACTCCAGTTTTCAGAGGTAGAAAATTAACTTTAAGTTATCATAATGGTAGTTACTGCCCAAATGGTATTGATAAGAAATCAACTTTGCTTTCATTCATTTGTGATAGAGAAATCTTATCAAAAGCAACTGTTTCATTTGTTGGTGTTTTACATGATTGTGATTATTTCTTTGAAGTTAGAACAGTACATGCATGTCCAACGGCTCAAAAGGCAGATAATTTAGCACTGATATGGATCTTTTTATTTATGTGAGTATCTATGAATTTGAGAATTTATAATTTGGAAATATCAACTAACAATTTTTATTAGATTCTTTGCTGCATTCTTGGTCTACTGTAGTGGTGGGTTCTTATATAAGAGAATTGTTTTAAATCGTCGTGGTTGGAGACAAATGCCTAATTATGGGTTCGGATCTAAAGTGACTTCAGCATTATCAGGAGGTGTAAGTATATGATTTAAGATTAAAAATAGTTTTAATCAAAAGTTTTGTTTAAATATTAATAATAATTATAAAGGATTAAATTTTAACATTATATTTTTAGTGGTCAAGAAGAAATTCTTCTAGAGGTGCAATTAGTTTGAATTCAAGTGATAGATTTGGCTTCATTGAAGATCAAAACGACTTGATTGACTCATTAGATGTCGAGAATGATTGATCAAAGTACATATATATAGACCATCAATATTAATATACCATACAACGTCTTCATTTCATGCCCTAATTTTTTGTAAATGCTGTCACAATTTTTTTTTACCCGTCCTGTGTCACGTGGTATTACCCGGACATTCCACATAGTTAAAATTTAGCCGGTGAATCTCTGGGAAGAGGTTCGCGAATTTCAAAAGTTGGAGGAAAATTTTTCTTCTGACCACATCGCAACTGATAAAAATTTTTTTCAATCTTTTCTTCCTTCTTCTTCTTTTTTATATTGAAATTAACAACTCTTGTTTTAATAAGTCAAAATGGTAAGTAATTGATGCCTAAATGGTTGGTGATGGTATTGAGAGTGTAATGATGGAATAGAGCATCATTGATTCATTCAATTGGATCATTGTTGATTGATTTAATTTGGTCTGATGTTTTGGCGGCAAGCTTTTTTTTCAGATCAACACTTAATCAAAAAAAAACTTTTCCATCAATATTCACCAATCAACCAATCAATTTCATTGTACTGGATCAATATACTAACAAGTTATTAATAGGGTAAAGAAAAATCTCACGTTAACGTTGTCGTTATTGGTCACGTCGATTCTGGTAAATCAACCACCACCGGTCATTTAATTTTCAAATGTGGTGGTATCGATAAACGTACCATTGAAAAATTCGAAAAAGAAGCTGCTGAATTAGGTAAAGGTTCTTTCAAATACGCTTGGGTTTTAGATAAGTTAAAAGCTGAAAGAGAAAGAGGTATTACCATTGATATCGCTTTATGGAAATTCGAAACTCCAAAATACCATGTTACCGTTATTGATGCTCCAGGTCACAGAGATTTCATCAAAAATATGATTACTGGTACTTCTCAAGCTGATTGTGCTATT
>NW_011887516.1:0-88310 GCF_000313485.1 Hansenula ciferrii | reverse complement strand
GATTTCACTCCAATTTTCCAAAAATCCATTCTTCTTTTCGCTGGGATGAGTCCTTTCTTGAGAACTTTTGCATATAAATTCCCACCATCTCTCACTAATACCTCTCTATTCGCGAAGTGCGCGTACCCACAACCGAAATCTAAATGTCTATACCTCTATTTGAATAGCCGCGAGTATGGTAGATCCAAAAATCGATTAACCTAAACTTATTTGATCTCAACGGTCCGAACGGATGGATGAATCAAACAACCACATGGTTCCAACATTACATCGTTCTTTTTATAGTTATAAATATATATGTAGTCTTCTTTTAGATATTTCAAAACTATAGCTGTCTCTATTCATGTTTTAGTTCCAGTACAATTATCTAGATCATGTTATCTGGTTATATACTAATAAATCTTCTCCGAATAGAGGTATTTGTATAATATATATCAAAGAAATGTTATTAATTTTATATACTAATTGAAGTTTGCTATGGTTGCGCCAAGTTTTAACGAGTTAGATAGTAACAGCGGCTTAAACTTACATCCTGAATAGCATAAGCTCTACGAACTTCGGTAACGATACGTATATTATGGTGTGGATTTACAATAAGAATGTTTTGGGATAGCTTTTCTAGTATCTCTACCCTTCGAATCATCTTTTTTATGATTTACTTTCACATTGTATCCACGAAATTACCTTTATTCACATTGTTCACTAATTGATTATAACTTTATGTAATCGATTATGTAATCATATAATCATAATGACTCTAAGTTTGAGCTTGATATCTGGCTTAACAAAGAAAAAATATTAGGGGTGTAATTCCTTTTGTCTGGTATATTTTATTCATTATTTGTTTGATCAATAGCTAAGATGTTTTTTTTTACTTTTTGTATTTTTTGAAAAAAGATTGACCTAAGAATTTTTATTTTAAGTTCATAATTACATGAATGTTCAAATCATAAAAATTCAAACTCGACAAAAAAGCTATTTCAGACTTCCATAATAAATAATGTAGTAAAGAGAGCTGAAAAATAGCTTTAAAATACTATAGTCCTATACAAAGTTCTATAATTACACCCTGTTAAGAATATATTATGATTATGTAATCAATGTCTAATTATCCAAACCTCCATCTGTATTTATTTGTCATTATTTGAGTTATGAGGCATAGTATAATCGAATTAGTTAACTAGTTAAAGTGATATACAACTCTCCTGCTGAATGGTATTTATGATTTCATTGAAGGGTTGTTTCATATTGAGTATATAAAGCATGTTGATTGTCAATATAGCACTCACTATGTATATCCAGGCTCTATGTAACGCCGATGGCCAACGCCAATCGGATTTTGGCCTGATCTGGGCTGATGGTTTTCGTCGACCACTCGACAACGTTCTTATTAGATCCATCGACGACATCGATCGACCAACTCCCAACGACCCAAGACGTAAGCTGCCCAAAAATCATAAACTCAAATTAAGCAGCTATAAAGTTCCCAGCGGACGCTGAAAGAATGCAAACGCTGAAAGAACTAATTTGAACGACATCTCTCATTCCATTCCAAACCCCCAGCTACCTAGACTCATGCCATGAATAACTACTGCGAAATTAAACCGAAGTACGATCCAAATGAGATTATGAATAAACTGCTATAATTCCAAACTCCCAACTCCCAGTTCTAGTTGGGGAATTTGAGGTCGATCGGATATAGCAGGTTTAATTAAATAAGTTTCCACTCGAGTACGTCGTCTTCCAGAGATCATGATTTAGAAGCACTTAAGTTAAAGTAAAATAATTGGGAAGGCCAAATGTATGATATATAATCAGTAAAAGATATGAGCTACATTTAATTGATTTGTATTATATAGAAAATCATTTGTTGACTTCATTTGATTGTAATCATTGATATATAAGCATAAAATATTTTAAAAATTGATTAGACCTTAGTTCAACACAATATTTTGTCAACCTAATATATCACAAATTGATATCTTCACTCTCGATTTATAGCTATTGGCAATATTTTATCATAAAGACGTGTAAATCAGTAAATTTTCTCATTAGATTTAAAATTCTGTGTGTCTATAATTTGAATATTCAATTTATAATTTTTTTTTAAATATATTTGGCAATTTTCCTAGTTAGCAATTTGAAATATGCCTTTATAGACACTCTTCTCCAAGATTTAATATATTTGATTTCACCTTTGAAGATTATTTAGCTTTTAACTCATATTTTATTCAATCTTGATTATTCAATGTTTATGCAATATTTATTCAAGCCAATTGTACAACACATGGTGAGCATTTAGTTGTTCTAAAATAATAATCATTAATAGCTATAATTTTCTTTTTGATCCCTTAAGCGATCTACACCTAAAAACCCATTGAGGTTTTGTCATTTATAATAATTACCCCAAGACATCCTTGACTTGAAATTTAATTATAAATTATCAACACACGCCCAGTACTGATCTAGCTTTTCTTATGAGTATAAAAATATAGAAGCACTGATTAAAGGCCATACTTCTAGTGAATTATCAATCCAGTTAAGTCCATGTTAGTAGTAGTTGGGATTGAAGTATCAAAGATATGAGCTTTTAAAAATCCGAGATTCAAAAAGCACAAATCAAACCCTATTTAACTTCACGTGACATATGATATACCCTGACCGGTATTAAAGTGATATTGAGATATTGCCAAATAATTGAATGGTTTATTAATGTATAATTGAGCGCAAAACTAATAAAGATGAATAGGGATATTGAAAGCTGAAAACAGAGTATCTATCTGTGGATTTGATGATCTTTATTCTTCAAACAATTAAATTGGTTAGCTCCAGAACAGGATTATTCTTTTAGTACTTCACACAATTAATCTTTCTTCATATCTTGATATACTATAGCAATACTTTATGTCAAATTTATATTTGGTGTCACCATTTCATGAGAATATTGATCTTTCTAATCTGAGAATTAAGCTCTTTCATTTTTTGATCATAAGTGAGTTCATTAGCAATGATGATAACTCAAGTTTTATGGTCATATCTTAAAGTAACTTGCTGAATCACCTCAACTTAAAGCTGATCATACCTCAACGAAGAACGTAATAGATCGAATCAATTAATGAGTCAAATAGTACCTAACAATTGTTTTCTCGTACAAATTTTTCAGAAGTGTCTTTTTTTTTTTTTTTCCTTTGGGAATTCAGATCCGAGATTCTCCAGGAGTGTAAAGTTCAGCACATTCTCAAATATACACGCCAAGATTAATCCCGGGAGCCAAAAATATGCCACCTGATTCTTAATTTTTTTTTTGACAGGTGAGTAAGAAATTAAATCAATTTGATAAGTACTAGATCTTTGTCCAATGAAGGGAAAGTGTTCTTGATATTTATATATGTTACATGTTGGTTTATTTACTAGTCATATAACGGTCTTCATCGTCCATTATACTCAACTGAAAACTCTTGTCATTTCATATTGCTAGAAGGAATCTAGACCCTTCATTTAGTTGTTTATACTTTGCTTTGGTATCAATGTTAATATAACAAACATTTTTCTAACAACAAAATCAAGATGGCTCAAGTTTCAGATTATATGTACAAATACTTGAGGCTTAAGAAACCAAATAGAATATTATGTCAAAGAGTGTTCAAATGTGTCGTCAATTCAACAATTGCTCTTATATTATGTTTAAATCCAAATACACTCTCCAAGCTTGGAGCCGAACCTGCAATGTTACCATTATTATCAGTTATGGTTCATCCTGGAAGAAGATTTGGTACAATGATTGAGGCATCATTCTTATGTACATCAGGATTGTTATTGGGTAACGCTTATGCTTTACTTGGAAGATTTTTAGCTCAAAAAGCCCTGGGATCGAAGTTAGATTTAATTGATAAATTACAAAAGACTGAAAATTATCATAACTATCAAGCAGCTTTAGCTATATTGGCAGTTCTCGAAATATTGATGTTGTTCTTTCATGGTTGGATGAGAAGTATATCCCATAAATTCTTTGCCATGGTTTTTCCATTATTTCTTGTTGTTCATTTCACATTTATGGGAGATTTGAAGACTAGTGCAGCTGAAATGGCTGAGAGTTTCACCGTACCATTTTTCGTTGGTATTGCATTCTCATTAGCTTGTAACTTGATTATATTCCCAGAATTCGGATCATCATATTTGGGTAGATCTATGATATTATCATTAAATGAAGTTCAAGATACAATTGATTCTACAGTGCAATTTTTCATCTCAACAGGAAATGATAAAGCACTATATATAAAGGAACCATTAAATCTAGCACAATTAACTAAAAAGAAAACAACATTAAGAGCTAAAATAAATACAACACAAGCAGTTTTACAAGAATGTATGTATGAAATTTCATACTCATACGTATCACCAGTTCAGATCAAGAGTGTTTTAGAATTATTAAAATCTCAATTATCATATGTCAGTGCTTTGATTAATGCATCACAATTAGAATTTTCATTATTAAATGAAAAAACCAAATTAAATGGTTCAGAAAAAGGTGATTTATTGTTAACAGTTTTAGATCGTGCTCATTCACCTATTTTTAATCTTCATAAAGTTATTTCAGAAAGTTTATATGTTATAAAATTAGCAATTGCCCATTCATATGATGCTAATATGAAAATGGTTAATAAATCTTCATGTATTGAATTCCTAGATGTTGACATTAAATCAGTTGATTTTGATGATCGTATCAATGCTTTAGCAAAAGCTATGGCTGATTTTGATATAACATTAAGAAATGAACTTTATAATTTGAATACAGAATATGATGAATATTTATCACCAAATGATGATATGTTTTTATTATCATCATTCCTTATGAACTTGAAAGAAGTTGCAAATTCTGTTTGTAACGTTATGAAAGAAACTAAAACTATTTATGAATATCGTTTAAAACAAGAATCAAAGGGAATTTTCGGAAGAAGATTATGGTTTTCATTTTTAACTTCTACAGATCAATTAAAAGGATGGTTTGTTGCTAATAAAAATGATATGGCAAATGCCAATGAAACTGCTAGTTTAACAGGTGATACACAATCTAAAATCTTTTTAGGTGATGAAGAAACAAGACCTCGCACAAAATCATTGGCTTCAGATATTACTAATGAAAAACCAGCTTTGGATCCAGGACAAAATAATCAAGAACAATCTAAAAACTATTTCGATAAATTTGTTGTATGGGCTTTAGAATTTTATGAAGATTTTAAACCTCATTTTAAATTTGGGTTCCAAATCACAGTTGGTTTAATGCTTGCTTCATTCCCAATGTTTATACCAAAAGCTAGAGAATGGTACGTGAATATTAGAGGTACCTGGATCGGTTTCGTTTGTATTCTTGTCCTAGAACCAGAAGTTGGTAGTACATTTTTTGTTTTCTTTTTAAGAGGTGTTGGTGTTATTTCTGGAGCTGCATGGGGTTATTTATCATATGTTGCAGCGATAAATCAAACAAATCCATATTTGGAAACAATTGTTACTGTTTTTTATGCTATCCCTGGTTATTATTATTTTTTGGGTACTCCATATATTAAAGCTGCTATTATCGGGATCATTTCTGTTTATATTGTTTTACTTTCTGCTGTTATCCCATCAGAAATTGGTGGTTCAATTTTAGAAAATTTCGGTAAAAGATGTTTAGCCATGATTTATGGTGGTGCTGTTGCTTTAATTTGTCAATTACTTATTTTCCCAATAAAAGCCAGAGATGAATTGATTATTGAAGTTTCACATGCACTCGAAACAATTGCAAGACTTCAAATTATTTATGCTGTTGGTCTTGATGGAGAAAAGACGAAATTAAGTATGACTGAAGAAAGATATGAAAGTTATAAAAAATTGTCAGCAAGTGCTAAAACTGCATTGAATAAAGCTGATGCTTATAGAGCAAGTGCTAAAAAAGAGCCAAGATTGAAAGGTAACTATAATGATGTGGAACGTGTTTTTTATGAAGTTATTTTCATTCTTAGAGAAATTTTGGATAGAATGGATAATATTGTTTTACTTAGAAGAATTTATGGTTCTGCAATTATTGAAGAATTTAATGAAGTTGTACATCCATATAGAAGACAACTGACCGCTTCAATCAATAATGTTTTACATATTATTCAACGTGCTATTGTTACTAAAGCTCCACTACCTCAATATTTACCAAGTCCTAAAATTGCACAACAAAGATTGATCATGAAAGTTAGAGAAGTTGTTAATGAGAGATATCCAAATACCAAACCAAAAGCTAAATTATCCATCAATGAAAGTGATAGTGATGATAATGATGATGATAATGACGGTGAAATTCAAATGAAAATTAATGGACCACAAAGAAAAATTCATAATTTACAATATGAAAATTTATTAAAAGAAAGATTTTTAAGTTGGAATGCAACTAGTGCAGCAACTGAAGAAATTATTGAATATTTAGAAGAGTTAATTGAACTAACTAAGATTCTTGTTGGTGTTGATGAGTTTAAGTATGGATTTTTAAGTCGTTCTTTATTCACTACATATGCAGCAAAAGCCGCAAGAGGTTATAAGTCAGTTTCAAATAATGATGAAAATCGTTATAATGACCCAAGAAATTCATCTTCTGCAATTATTGATGAAGATGATGAAGATAATGATACAGCCTCATCAATGGAGGAAGGTGATGTCAATCCAATTGCTTTAGTTAATACTTCAAATTCTCAATCTCAAAGATCTAGAAAATCTATGGAAAGTGCAGGATCAGGTATTTCAAATGGATTTCGTAAACGTGTTTATTCAATTGGATCTTGGGTTCGTGGTGATATGTCAAGAACTAGATCACTTGGTCAATATTCAGAAGGTGATAATGATATGGATCCAAATGGTGAAGAAGATGAAGAAATGCCTTTAGCTTTGATGAGAGTTGTTAGTAAAAAAAGTACAATCGGGAAATAGGAAATACAAAAAGGAGAGTTTATAGATTAAATAGAAATGCATTAAAGTTTAAAGACTAAATTTTGTAGATAATAGAAACTAATCAATTTCTATCACTTCTGGACTTTGTACTTTTGGTTTTGGACTTTCATGAGATTTGGTGTCTTTTCTCTTTTTACTTTGCCTTAGAGATTGACCTTGGCCTACAAATGCACTTGGTTTTTGTTCTTCTTGAGAATTTTCATCATTCGGGACAGGAACTAATGGGAATCCAAAAAACAATTGTCCATCAGGTAATTCTAATCTTGCTGGAGGTCCATCAAAATTTAAATCTAATTCTTCTAATTTCTTTTCTGCACTTTTTGGTTTTGAAGCTTTACCTGAAAGCTTTACACCATCACCTTTGAATGATGAAATTTCTTGACTTGCCTTTTGTGCTAATTCTTTATAATTGATTGATTTTGCCATAGTACCTAATGGTTTTCCAGCTGAAGGTTTAGCTGATTCTTTTGATTTTGAAGTGGTATTTTTGGAATAATCTGGTTCAACATATCCAACTGGAGGAGCAAAATCTGTTTCTAAATCAGTCTCTATGACACAAATACTATTAGAATCTGATTCAGGTTTAGCTTCTAAGACTTTGATCCCATAAATCTTGTCATTATAATTGATTTCTATTATATCATTGACACTTAATGTTGAAAATTTCCGTAGCACATTTTCTAAAACAGCTTTAGGATCTGATATATCTAAAAAGTCAACTGATTGTGGTTCAATTTTAACAAATTTACCCAATGGAACATCAGAATTTGTGATCTTAATGATTGCACCTGGTTTCAGTTGTAAAGTGCTCATCATCCATTGTGGCAAGTAAACTCTTCCTTCTTCTGCAACGAATTCTAAAACACCTGAATGAGTTTTTAAACCTTGATCTTCGTTTTTAAGCTCAAAAAGCATTGGATACCTGATATGAAGCATTGTTAATCTATTAAGAGCACTTGGAGGCAAAAAGATTTTACCACCAAAGTTTGCATCATCTTTTCTAGTACTATCAGGCATCATTGATATTGGATAACATCTAAAGAAATCTTCAAAGTTTTGTGGTATATTAGCAAATCCAAATGATGATCCCGATGGGAACCCAAAATTTCCTCCACCAAAGCTTGAAAACTAGCACATACTGTTAGTATCTTCATGATGTATTAGCAATAACAGAATAAACCTACCATTTTCTATAGGAATTGAATTGAATTGAATTGAATTTGTTCTTGTTTGTTTATTTTGCAGGTAAAATTCATTTATTTACTTATCAAAATTCAAATCGCCACTCAAAAAAAGTGACAGCAATTTCGCGAATTTTCAGTTTTTTCGCGAAAATTCTGCTGTTAACAAAAAAATATAAACAAAGGGAGTTTAATTATATGGAAATACGCGTCAGATTATAACATCAAATAGACTTTTGCTAGCTCAATTACCTTCAAAATGTCGGGCTCATATGGACAAGACACTGAGGGGGACTATCACATGCAAGAGGGCAATGTGTTCGCCGAAGAAGAGGACGAATTACAAGGCTTTGATATGGATGCTTTAATGGGTGATAAAGATGAAGATGATCAAACACCAATTTTGTTTTCAGATGGAGAAGATGAAGACAATAATACAGGAGGAAGAGATGATGACGATGCTGAAATTGCAGCTGCTTTCGGAAGTGATAGTGATGTTTCGTTAGATGAAGAGGACGATGATGAAGAAGGTGCATTTATGGATGCAATTAGAGCTGCTAATAATTTTAGAGTTAAAAAAAGAGGTGATAAAAAGAGACCTCGAGCTAAACCAACAAGAGAATTAGATCCTGAAGTCATGATGTTGCTTTCAGTTGCCAATGAATTTTTCGTTGATGGTCGTTATGATGAAGCTGAAGAGAAATTTTTGGAAGTTATCAAATTGGATCCAAGAAATTTTTCTGCTTATAAGACGTTAGGTGAAATTTATGATCGTCAAGATTTGAAGAATAAAGCATGTAATGCTTGGTTCTTAGCTGCTCATTTAAATCCAGCAGATGGTAGAAATTGGGAATTTGTTGCAAGAGTCAGTAGAGATTTAGGTCATTTGGCTCAAGCTCTTTATTGTTATGGTAGAGCTTTAACTGCTAAACATAAAACTTATGATGTCTTGTATCAAAGAGCTTTGTTATACAGGGAAGTTGGTCAATTGGGTAGATCATTAGAAAATTTTCAAAAATTACAAAAAATTTATCCTGGTGAATCTGATGTTGTCAGAGAATTAGCATTGATTTATATTCAACTTAATAGAGTTAATGATGCAATTGCCATGTATTTAAAGATTTATGAAAGAAATGTTGCTAAAAGATTGAAAGATGATGATAATAATTATTTAGATGCGTCCGATGAAGATGAAGAGGAAGAAGAAGATTCAGGTTCAGAAATATTCCCAGTATTCAATTGGTCAATGTTGAACATTTTAGCTGAGTTATTCGTCAAACAGAAAAATCATGCTATTGCAGTTAAAACCATTAAACAAATTTCTCGTTGGATACAAAGAAGAGAAGATGAAGAATTTTGGGAAGATGTCAATGATGATTCTGAATTTGACGAAAGAAGATATGAAAACTTCAAATTTGAAGCATTATCAGATGTTCTCAAAACTAGATCACATAAATTACCAATTGATATAAGAGTTAAATTAGGATCTTTAAGATTAAGACTGAATCATACCGAGGAAGCATTGATTCATTTTGGATTCTTACTGAATGAAGATCTTGAAGAAATGGCTGATTTATATTCAGATGCTGGTACTAAACTTGAAGAAGTTCAACTATTCAGTGATGCAGTTAAATTTTATTTACCTTTAAGTAGACTTGATGAATTTCAAATCCCGGAACTTTTCACTTCATTGGGTAGATGTTTCACAGAGCTTGGTAAATATGAAGATGCTAAAGAATATTATTCATTTGCACAAGAATTAGACCCTGAAAATATAGATATACAATTAGCATTAGTTGAAGTTTTATACTATCTTGAAGAATTTGAAGAATCTCAACACTTATTGGAAGCAATCAACAAAAAGAGAAGCGTATCAAAGAAATCTATACACGATGATGCTGATGATGCTGTTGATGCTGATGCTGATGCTGACACTGATAATAGATCTAAATCACCTGAGCAAGACCATCCGTTTACTTCAATAAATGACGAGTTGGCTTTGATTCAAAATAATACTTTGAGAGTACCAAAAAAGGGAAAATTAACAGAAGCTGAGAAACAAGAAAGAGATGCTAAAATCAAACGGAATGTGTTAGATAAATATAACAGATTACAGAGACTTCACATTGGTTTAGAAGAAGGTGATCCAATTGCAGCTACAACATGGATTCAATTGGCATCAGAATTGATTGAACTTTTTTCCAACGTTAAGAATTTTTTTTCTAGAGATCGTTCAATAAAATTTAGAGGTATAATTACAAGAACAAGAAGAATTAAAATGGACATTGAATCTAAAATTGAAAGAATTTCTCAATTATATCAAGGTTTTACTTCAAAAAATGAAGAAAGAATTAGTATTACTGCAACTGAAGAATATAGAGGCTTGAAATATCAACAATGGTTTGAACTTTTCATGCAATATGCACTAGCAGTTGCTAAATATGACAACCCAATTGATGCCAGTAGTATTGTTGATAATGCTAAAAATATTAATGTTTTCTATCAAAACAAAGAACGTGAAGAGATTATGAATATGGTTAAACTTGCTGTTTCTTTGAAAACTCAAGATAATAAAGAGATGTTACTTTCACTAAGAATAGTATTGAATAGTTTCCAATTTCATAAAAAAGTTTTGAAATTATTTTTATTATGTCAACCATCAGGTAAAATTTGTACAGAAAATTTTATTTCAATCAATCATCAAAAATATTTTTTGAGACAAATTAAAGCTTATGATTCGTTGAATCAAAACAATAAATCAATAACAGGTATGGCAACAATTACAAATACAGGTGCTAAAACTGAAGGTCATGATAATGCCTATTTGATGTATATTTATGCTTGTTTGTTATTTACAAACAGAAGTTATGTTCCAAGTTTAGTATATTTCACAAGAATCTATAAATCTTTCAAAAATGAACCAATTGTTTGTTTAAATGCAGGTTTAGCACATGTTCATAGATCTATGCAAAGATCTTCATCAAATCGTCATTTAGAATTACTTCAAGGTTTAAAATTCATTTTTGAGTATTATGAACTTAGAAACTCTAAAAATTTTGAAAGACTAGAACACCAGGAAGCAGCTTATAACGTTGCAAGAGTCTATCATTTATTAGGGTTATTTTCAATTGCAGTTGAATACTATAACCAAGTTTTAACTTCATTTGATGATTTAGATATAGAAGAAGATTTGAAAAGACCAGCAGCATATAACTTGATCCTGATTTATAATGAAAGTGGGAACACCCGTCTTTCAAATAAGATCATGGAGGACTATTTAACCATTTAATGAAGTAATGATAACGTGTATTTTTATAAACTTATAATGTTTCATTTATGTAGATTACTAATCTCCCTTACTTTATTTACATAATCATCGCTAATTTCTCCAGAAAATATTGGTGATTTTGAAACTTAAGGGGGCTTCCAAATCTATAATAACAGTTGATTCTAAAACAAACAATTGTACAACAAAACCCCTTTTAAAGTGGCCATTTTCAGTCCAATTATATAAGAGAGCCTTAATAGAGTTGAAATATATCATGGCTCCGTCAATATCCTTACAAGTAAGTTACAAAACATTGATGAATTGCTAAGATCTTTATACTAACATGAATCAACAAAAGGGAAGACTTAAAGTCTCATTAAAGATGGCCATAAGTAAGCTTAGGTTTACACAAACAAAGAGATTAGCTTTAGCTAAGCAACAGAGAAGACAAGTGAGTCTTCATAATTTCCTTTGATATATATTTATTATTTTACTAACATTTTGTAATAGATGGCTGAACTTTTATCATTAGGTAAAGAAGAAAGTGCTAAAATTAGAGTGGAAAACATTGTTCGTGAAGATATCTATGTGGAACTCTTGGAAATGCTTGAACTATATTGTGAACTACTTTTAGCCAGAATTGGTCTTTTGGATAAGAAGGAATGCGATCCAGGCTTGGAGGAAGCTGTTAAGACGATCATTTATTCAGCACCACATACTGATTTAAAAGAAGTCAATTCAGTCAGGGATATACTTATTCATAAATTTGGTGCTGAATTTGCACGTTCAGCTATTGAGAATGAAGATAATGTTATTCCAGAGAAGATTACCAAGAGAACAGCCGTTGAAGCTCCTTCACAAGAACTTGTTTCATTATATTTAAAAGAGATTGCGAAAGCATATGAAGTACCATTCAGTGAGTTAGATGATGAGATAGATAATGAACTTGAAGACCTGGATGAAGATGATGAAGATGATGACGATGAAGGTGGTAGTGGGAAACCAATTCAATTAGAAGAACCTTTAGAAGATTATCCAGAAACTGAAAGAATGTCTACACCAAGAAAACTTTCTGCACATAGTTTACCAAATCCAAATGAAGTTAAGAAATCACCAATTTCTATACGACCACCTCATAAATCTAGTGATAATCCAAATCCATCTGTTAAAATTCCTGATGATGTTCAAAAAAACGTCACCAAGAAGAAACGTCCAAGTGATGTGGGAACTAAACCAACAACAAAAGAGGATAACGATTTGGATGCATTGAGAAAGAGATTCGAAGCGTTAAAAAGATGATGTACTTTAATATAAGCATTTAGGATAGAGTATCTAATAGCCTGTAAGATTGTAGACTAGAACAATAGTCGCGATAGATGTTTTGAAAATTCAATTCCTTATCTTGAAACTTCCGTAAACATTCAACAATAGGGTGCTAGATAAGCGTACAAGGGGAAGAAAACCATGGCTATTGATCGAGTCTATTCATCGTTTTGGCTTTTTGGACTGCTAAACAATGTGCTTTATGTGGTGATCTTATCAGCTGCAGTGGATTTGGTGGGTCCTTTAATTCCCAAGGCCACCGTTCTTTTAGCTGATATTTTACCAGCTTTCTTAATCAAAATATCAGCCCCCTTTTTCATTCATTTGATTCCTTATCCTAAAAGAATTGCTTCATTGATTGTCTTAAGTGTCATTGGTATGTTACTGGTTACATTTGGCTCTTTAGGACTGAAAATATTAGGGATTATTTTAGCATCATTAAGTTCAGGATTAGGAGAAATTACATTTTTACAACTTACACATTTTTATGGTGAAACTGGTCTCAATGGTTGGAGTTCAGGTACTGGAGGTGCAGGATTAATTGGAAGTGGAATCTATATGTTGTTAACTACGGTAATTGGAATAAGTGTTCAAAGTTCATTATTATTATTTAGTATTTTCCCATTTGGATTTTTATATTATTATAAATTACCAGCAGTTCATAATTATCAGCCAGTGGAAACACCACCATCTTCATCACCATCTACAGAACAATTAGAAACTCAACCTACTTCAATATCAACTAAATTTGATTTACAAAGACATATCACAAATACAATTGGAAAATTGAAAAAATTGATTATACCATTTATGATTCCATTATCAACAGTTTATTTAGCAGAATATCTCATAAATCAATCAGTTGCACCAACTTTATTATTTCCATTAGAAGAGATGCCATTCAAGGCATTTAGAGATGTCTATGTTGCATACGGTACGTTATATCAATTAGGTGTTTTCATTTCACGTTCTTCAGCAACTTTTATAAGAATTAGAAATCTTTATATTCCTACAATATTACAATCTATTAATTTGGTTGTATTAGTGTTACAATCATTATATTATTATATTCCAAATGTCTATTTAATAATGTTGATTGTATTTTATGAAGGATTATTAGGTGGTGCAGCTTATGTCAATACATTTATGCTAGTTATTGATACAGTTCCTGAAAAAGATCGTGAATTTTCACTTGGTGCAACTTCAATGAGTGATTCTGGTGGTATTGTTATATCTGCATTGATTGGTCTATGGTTGGAACCAAACTTGTGTAATTATCAAGTAGATCATGGTAGAGAATGGTGTAAACTTCATTGATTTTTGAAAAGATCAAGTTTTGGATTTTTTAACAGAAATACCCAATGAATTAGATTTTCTTTTAAGTGTCAATTTTTTAGGAGGTTCAGGTGCTTTTGTGAATAAAGGTTGTTCATATCCATCAGAATCAGAATCAGAATCAGAGTCATTCTCTTTTTGTGATTTGTCATTATTGTCAGTTATATTATTATCATCATCATTATGTTCATCATTATCATCATTATTATCGTTATTATCATCATTTTTGTTATGTATTTCAATTTTATTTTGTTTTGTTATAGAATTTATAGTTGATTTAGGTTTAATTATTCCTAATTTTGTTTGATTAAATGCTTCTTCAGCTAAACGTTCATCTTCTTCATTTTGTTTTTGTAATTTTTCTTCTTCGGATGCTCTCAATTTCGCTTTTAATTCATTTTGATATTGTGCATCTTTGGCTAAATCATTTAATCTTGAATTTCTTTCTCTCAAATCATCAATTTGTTCACTTAATTCTTGTTGATGCCTTATATCATTTAATTTTGCCTCTAATTCTTCTAAAGATGTTTGTTTTTTATCTTTTTGTAATTCTTTCAATTTTGCTTCTTCTTCTTCTTTTTCCAATCTTGCTAAGGTATCCTCTAATGTTTCTTCTTTCATTAATTTATTTGTATTACCAGAATCATAATTTTTTTGAGCACCAAATTCAATAACATAATCTGCACTTTTTGGATCAGTTCTAAATAAAATTTCACTTGCACATCTTGGACATTTGATATGAAATCTAACAATTTTCATGCCAAGATAAGTTTCACTTGTGTTTTCCTTTCTAGCATTGAATTTTCTTGATCTAGAAATATATTCACCACAATTTAAACATTTCATTGAAAATGGAGTCATTAATCTAACTGTTGGTAAACTAGCAGAGCCGGTTTTCACTTTCTTCTTCTTCTTCACTATTTTTGACGGATCAAAATCCGGTGGATAGTATTTGTTGATCACTTTACGCTCTGACATTGTGTCTATTAATCAACTATTCAACTTCTTCAATTTTAACAAATTTCTATGATTTTTGTATACAAAAAGTTTATACACATTTGATTTTTTTTTTTAATTTTAATTTTTAATTCGCGAAATTTTGTTTTTTTCGTTTTTATAATTTCGCAAATTCCCTGATCTGGGTAGTGATTTGTAATTTTCGTTATTTTCATCATCGGCGTAAAAGATATACCTAATTCGGATACTTGGCAGTGCGAATAAGCCAAGTCCGGTAATTCCCTTGTGCAAAACGCGAATTCGCCCTTTTTTTTCTAAAATTTCACAGGAAACATAGCTTCAATTTTATAAAGATTTTCGTATCATAGACATCTTTTTGAGAAGACCAAAGGAGTTGTTGAATTCTTCACCATCGCTTGGAACAACTGGTTCAAAACATACACACAGTGAACTCAGATACAATAATATCACATATCATTCATTAATATTTCATTTTATTATTCATCAAGATCTTATTATTCAAATTAAACTTTAAATTTGAGAAAAAAGTAATTCTTTAAATAGAATTAGGACAAAAACTAGATATACTTGATTACTGAACCATAAATAAGGGATTCAAAATTAAAATTAATAGATACAAAACATCAAATTAAATCAGAATCAGATCATAGATAATTATTGAGTGTCAAGATGAAGTTACAAGCTATTTCTTCCTTGACTACGTTGATTTCATTGCTTGGCTGCGTTTCTTGTGTTTGGCTAACACCAGATAATTTAACAAATTTAAAAGAAGTTACCGGTATCGTGGCTGATGGGTTATTAAACTATTACAATGGTCGTGATTATGGTAAACCTATTGGTATGTTCTCAAACCCTTACTATTGGTGGGAAGCCGGTGGTGCTTGGGGATCAATGATTGATTTTTGGTTTTATATGGAAAATGATACTTATTTAGATATGACAAAAGAAGCCTTATTAGCTCAAGCTGGTGATAATTGGGATTATGTTCCATTAAATCAATCTACAACTGAAGGTAATGATGATCAAGGGTTTTGGGGGATTGCTGTAATGGCTGCTGCTGAAAGAAAATTCCCTGATCCTGATGATGATCAACCACAATGGTTATATTTAGCTCAAGCTGTTTTTAATACAATGGCTTCAAGATGGGATGGTGATCATTGTCATGGTGGTCTTAGATGGCAAATTTTCGAATGGAATTCAGGTTATGATTATAAAAATGCTGTTTCTAATGGTTGTTTATTTAATATTGCTGCAAGATTAGCAAGATATACTGGTAATGATTCTTATGTTGATTGGGCTGAAAAAGTTCATGATTGGATGGAAGGTACTGGATTAATGACCGAAGGTGATTATTATTTCGTTTATGATGGTGTTAATATTGGTGATAATTGTTCCGAACCGGTTAAATTACAATGGACTTATAATCAAGGTTTAATGATGTCTGGTGCTGCTTATTTATATAATTATACTGGTAAAGATATTTGGTTAAATAGAACTATGAGATATTTATCAAGTTCAAGTGTTTTTTTCAATAATTCAGTCATGTATGAAGTTGCATGTCAAAATTCAAATAATTGTAATAATGATCAAAGATCATTTAAAGCATTTTTTTCAAGATTTTTAGGTTTAACTGCTCAAATGGTTCCAGAAACTTATGATCATATTTATGAATTATTAGAAGCTTCTGCAAGAGCTGCATCAAATTCATGTTCTGGTGGTTCTGATGGTAATACTTGTGGTTTAGATTGGTCTCATTCAGGTTGGGATGGTTATTACGGAATGGGTGAACAAATGGCTGCATTAGAAGTTATGCAAAATTTAAGAATTCGTGATAGACCAGCTCCAGTTACAAATTCAACTGGTGGTACTTCTCATGGTTCAGGTGCTGCTGGTACAGAAACTTCAAGTACAAATTTAAGTCCTTTAAGTATTGATGGTGGTGATAAAGCAGGTGCTGCAATTATAACGTGTATTATTGCATTTTCAATCATTGGTATTGCAACTTGGTTATTGATATGAATAAAATAATCAAACAAGATGTACACTTTATCTTGAAAATATGTCAAAAATAGTGTTTTTTTTTCGTTGTTCTTCAGTTCTGTTTCTAACATATATTATATATACTTTGCTTTGTACAATATACAATTTGTTTTAAATTATAAATCATTAATTAAAAAAAAAATGAATGTAGAAGAATATATTCGTCGTAAAAGGGTCATTAAATTATTATTCGTTATTTATATTAGTGCATCTCATGATTAATCAAAAACAACACAAGTTTGTTAATCTTGAACCAACTTGAGCTTTTCTATTCCACCAAAGTTGAATTAATTTAACAACAAATTCAGCATCTTGTTTGGAATAAGGATCAAGCCCCATTTCGAAAACATCAGCTGGTTCAATCCATATAGTTTTATCAACTAATTCATCTGCATCATCATTTGATTCATTTTCATTATTAATTATATCTGCAATTGTGGTGAAAACTCTTTTAGTCATATTTTGGAAATATCCAACAAGAATTAATGATTGTTCAATTTCATTTTGTTTATTTGATTCATTTAATTCATTTAAACCTTCTAATTCTTGTTCTTCTTCAATTTTTTCCTTTTCACCTGCAGATGCCCACCAATAAAAACCTGACCATGCTAATTGTCTCCAAGAAGTTGGTTCAGAAACTTCAGTCCACCATGGTAAAATTTCAGGTATTATTTCTTCATCATTAATTACAGTTGATTCATCCACAGGTAAATCATTACTATCACTTGTTTTAACTCTAGCTTCTTGTGTACTTAAAGTTTCATTTTGATTAATATGATCATTTAAACCGAATTCTTTAGATAAAATTCTAAATCTTTTCAAATCTCTTTGAGTAGCTTTTAATGGATCTGTATTTAATGAACCTGGTAATGAAGCATCAGAAAGGAAAATTTTTGGAATTGTACTATTATTAATATGATGAGGTTGATTCAATCGAACCGATATATCATAAAGAGTGTTTTTAAATAATAATATTTCATCTGTTGTAGAGGCAATAAAACTTGATTTTTTATTAGTGTTGCTGTTATTACCCAATGAAGGATCAACTAATGATTTTAGCCAATCTATATCATTAACACCTATTGAATAAACAGGTTGAATGAATTGTAAAGCCTGAGTTGCCCAACAGCCACTTTCATTTAATAACCAATGGATTTCTTGTGGTATTGTTGATAAAACTGATAAACAATATGCATAAGCACAATTTAATTCCACACTTGGAGCATCGAAAAGTAATATTCTTTCTCTTAATAAAGCAGATCTCCAGACTTTAAATACTAATGGTCCTAAAGAACGTAATAATTCTGTTATTTTCAACAAGAAATGATGACTATGATGTTTTTCAATTAAGGAAAATTGACCAGTTTGAGTATCCAATTTTGGTAAATTTGAAGATTTTGGTGATTTTGCACTTATTATATCCAACAAATCAATTTTTGGTGAATGTTTATCGAAAAATTCTTCAAATTTGGCAAAATCATTTAAATTATTATTATCCCATTCATCTAATAATTTATGCAATTGATCAACATATTCTAAACCTGTTGTATAATACATTGGTCTCCAAGCTGGTAAGTCACCTGTAAATTTAGAAACCCCAGAATTTGATTGGATTTGACCTAATGGATCAACTAATATACCTAATGAGAACATTTTAACTTTATTTCTTTGATTACCAAAAGCTTCACCTAAATTTTGATGAAATACTGAAACACCATAAAGTAAATTATCAAATGGGTTTGAATCTGAAGTATCAGTAGTGGAATCACCATTGACAGAAGTTGAATCATTATCTTTGATTTGAACAAATGATATAACATCTCTTTCAACTTCATGTAATCCAGAGGGTAAACTTTTAAATTCAACTCCTTTTAATGATAAGTTTTTATCAACAGTTTTACTCCATTTCAAGACATAACCAGATTTCACATCAAATTGAACAAGGAAAACAGCACTTATTGGACTAGGAGGTCTAGAATTTGCCACTGCGTTTTGTAACAAGATATTGAGACCTTTTGATGAGCTTTCAGGAGTACTTAGTGGTTTTGGTGATTGCCTTACGACAGGCTTTGATTTTTGAGTCTGTGGAGTGCTGGGATTTGACATTATGGCCACTTTGAATCCGATTCAGCTTGAAGTATAGCAAATATAATTTGTTAGTGTTAGAAGATCAAGATCAAAATATCAAGATCAAGATCATCAAGATTTACTTATTATCAGATTGTTAAATTTATTTGTTTTGGTTTTTATGGAACCTCGATGACGTAAGTGATTACGTAAAAACATAAGCACAAAATCAACAATATTTTATTTCAATTTAAAACTACTTTTCTTCAATAAAATCAGCTAAATTCATGAATTAAAACGATTATATATATTTATACGATTATATTATTATACTTGAGTTGGTTATAAATCACAACTCATCATGCTCTAATGCTTGTTTTGTTGAAGTAGGTTCTGCTTCTGATTCTTCACTAATTGTTGATTCTTCTTCAACATTATTAGTTTCTGTAGCAGTTTCAACTTCAGTAGTTTCAGTAGCTTCAGTTTGTTCAGCTTCAGCTTCAGCTTTTGCCTTTGAAGCAGCTTTAGCAGCTGCTCTTCTTTGAGCTCTGAAAAATCTTTGTAAAATACCATTCATTTCTCTTAATCTTTGAGATTCAACAGATTGAAGATTTTTTTTAATTAATTCTGTTTTTTCAATTTTTTGTAATGCTTCAGTTCTTAATTTAAATAATTCTTCTCTTGATTTAGATTCTAAAATTTTTGGATTTTCATATAATTCTTTAATTTTGTTAAAAATTTGAACAAATTCTTTTGAATTATCTTCAATTTCTTGTTGTGAATAATCTGGACTTCTCAATTTAACCTTTTTGGATTCTTTTTCAAAATCTAATCCAACTTCTGTGAAATTTCTTAATAATCCAGCTGCAGTTTCACCCATTGTTAAAATAAAATCTTGAATTGAATTTAATGCAACAACACCTTCTTTATGTAAAATTTGGAAAGCTTCAGAATCTAATGGAATATTTAAATTTTCCATAAATTTTTCAATTTGATTATATTCATTTTTAATTGATTCAATTTTTTTCTTTATATCTTTAATTGTTGCATCATCACTATCATAATCTAACCATTCTAAATCTTCAGAAATTTTAGAATTTAAATTTTCAATAATTTCACTTGGACCTTTTTCAATAACTTCTTCTTCTTCAATAAATGCACGAACTTTATATAAAATAGCTTCCAACTCATTTAATTTTTCTGAACGTTGTCTTCTTTGAAGATCTTTAGAATTTAATAAATGTAAATGAGATCTTAATTCTTGTTTAGTTGCAGATCCTAAAGGTCTTGAAGATGCATATTTTAATTTTGTTGGTAATAAAGTTTTCAAATTTGAAATTTTTGGTTTTAAAATTTTTTGATTTGATTCATCATCTTGTTGTTGAGAATCTTTTTTATTTTTCAATTTATCGAAAAATCCTGATGATTTACCTTCATCGTCATTAATATCTTCATTAGTTTCACCTTCACATCTTGCTTGAATTGATTCTAATGTGAAAATACGACTTTCACTTAATTTAAATTTCCCATAAATTTTAGCACCATTTGAACATTCAGATGAATTAAAATCTAATTTCTTAATTGAAGATAAAACATCACTTGAAATATATTGTCCATATAATTTTGATTCTTCATATAAATCAATTGTGAAATCCTTTGATGTATTGAATAATTTTGTTAATTCAATTTCTTTAATTTGATTATATGATGAACCTTTAGGGAAAACAACTTGTTTTATTTCATCTTCATCATCACCACTAATTGCGAATTCATAATTATAAACTGAAGCTTCAGAAACGTTTAATTGTTTTGTTTTAAACATTTTAGAAATTTGAACACCACGTAAAGTAGCACCAACAACAGCTGATTCATCTGCATTAATAGTTTTAGAAACTTTATCTTCACCAATAAGTGATAATAAATGTGATTGAACAAATGGAATACGAGTTGAACCACCTGCATATATAACAGATTTAACATCTTTTAAAGTTAATTCTAATTCATCATCAAATTGATTACTGAAAATATTCAAGATTGGATTTGTAATTCTTTTAGATAAATCACCAACATATTCTTCGAATTCTTCTCTTGTAATCTTGGTTCTAAAATCAATATCATCATATAAACTTTCAATTGAAACAGAAGCATCATTATTTGCACTTAAAACTAATTTTGCCTTTTCAGAACTTTGTAAAATTTTAGCAATAGCTCTATTATTTGATAAAAATTTTTCAGTTTTAATATTTGAATGTTGTTCCAAGAATTTATTTTTTAAAATTTCATAAACTGCATTTGTAAATAATGAACCACCTAATGATTCATCATGTGAATAACCTTCAACTTTAATATTTAAAGGTTCTGTACCATTTTTAGTGAAAGAAACTAAAGTTGCAGTTGTGGAACCAGATCCCATATCATAAATGATATGATATTCTTTATCTTCAGTAATATCACGATTTGTAGCATAATTTATAGCAATTGCTAATCCATCATCAACTAAACCAATAACTTTTAAACCAGCTAATTCAGCACTATCTTTTAAAGCTAATCTTTGAGCTTGATTGAAATAACTTGGGATTGTAATAACAACATCATTAATTTGAGAATACCCACCTGGAGTTTTCTCTTTTAAAGTTTCAGAAGCTCTTGATACAATATCTTGGAAACTCATTGCAATAATTTCTTCAATTGGATAATGATAATTATTTATTTCAAATGCAATAGTTTGTCTATTATTTTTAGATGGAACAATTTTAACACCTGGATGAGTTGAAATATAACTAGAAACAGCAGGATCATCAATAGATTTACCTAATAATGGTTTTAAATTTAATAAACAAGTATTTGGGAATCTTGTACAATGAGAACTTGTACCAGGACCATAAATTCTTTCAATTTCATCTTGATTTAATTTTTTCAATGCTAAACCTGAAGGTTCTTTACGTTTTGAATCTGAACTTAGTACGATTTCAAAAGGAACACCTGGTGCAATTAAAGCTGATTTAGTGAAATCTTGACCAAAATCAATACCTAAAATGGCACTTAATGCACATGTAATGATTGTGAATAGTATTAAACAATTCCTTATTATCATTTTCAATTCAAATTTATCTTATAGCCACCAAATTGAAACCAACCAGCAAAAAAAGAAGACAAATATCTTTGAATTGAAGTTCTGTATTATAATTTTGATGATCTGTCAAGTTCAATTATATGTCTTACCAAAGTTTCGTGTTACGTGTTGAAAATTGAAATCAAAATATTAAAATGTGCCAGAAATTACGTCATCAAAAGGGTGTGTGGGTTTTACCAAATTAAAATTTACCCGGTGTTTAGATCAGGTGACTCAGGGGTCATGTGACTGGGAAGAAAGTTAAGAGTTTGTATGGAAGCTGGCATAAAATGAGAGCAATTTTGCATGTATTTTCCTTAATATTGAGTAATTTAGAATTTTTAAAAACTTTATAGTATAACAATAACTACAAAGAATATGATGATATAAGTTATATATGATGACTATCCTTGATCATCCCACTAATTTCGACTTTACCTCCCAGATTCCCCTTTTGTTAGATTTCCTAATTAGGCAATTGAAAAAAAATCGCCCTCGTTATTAAAAAAAACTACGTATTGAAAAGAAGAAGTATACCATAATAACATGGAATAGCAAAAAGTATACATTCAATTCAAAATTTCAAGAAGAAATGAGTACTAATAACGTCCTGGAAGCTTTGAAACAGAAGCGTAAGTCTTTAAACTTATTGTTGGCTTGATACCATTCATATACTAACATTATCAAAGTATTAAGAGAACAATCTCAAAATACATTACAACAATCACATCCAAAACCATCTTCATCTGGTACTTTAGGATCTCCAAGACCTTCAACTTCAAATGATGCATATAGTAGAAGATCTAATGAAGATAGAGGAAGAAGTGGTTCACCTTCATTAAGTTCAAGTTCTAGTTATTCAAGAAGAGATCAAAGAGATGAGAAACCTTCAGATCATAAACCAAGTTTTAGAGAAAGAGATTCAAGAGGTATAGCTCCAAGTGGACCAAGTGGACCAAGTGGACCAAGTAGTGCCAGTAGTAACAGTGGTGGATATAGAAGAGGTGAATCAGGTGGGTATAGTAGAAATGATCAACATGATAGAAGAATTGAATCAACTCGTGATTATGGTGGAAGAGAAAGAAGAGATTATAGATCTACAGATAATAGATCTTCAAGATATAGAGATGATAGATATGATAACAGAGGGTCTAACTATAGATATAGGGAAAGAGATACAAGAGATTGGAGAGATCGTTCAGGTCGTTATAATGGCGGTGGTTATGATAGCTATCATGGAGATAGTTATAGATCAAGAGATGAACCAGATTATTACGAAGAATCAAATTATGATCAAGAAGATTTATCTAAAATCATACCCATCGATAAATTAGAAAGAAATATATCATTATGGGATATAAAACCAAAAGGTTTTGAAAAAATTTCATCAGAACGTGCAAAAATTTCAGGATTATTCCCATTACCTGGTGAACGTAAACGTATTGATATATCAAAATTACAAGGTTTAGTTAAAGGAGGTGATTTAAATAGTCAAACATCAATTTTATTTGAACAAGTAAGTATTGATTCAAATTCATCAAGATTTTCTAAAAAATTAGTTATAACAGGTATTGAATTTTCATTATTCCCAGTTCAAAGATTAATTGATTATTTAACAAATTTTATTAATAATTTAGGTTTATCAAATGCTTTTATTGTTGATTATGAATTAATTGATTTAAAATATTTAGTTATTGGATTATCAAATATTGAAATTACCACAATTTTAAAATCAAATTTTAAAAATTTTCAAAATGAATTAAATTTAAAAATTCAAATTGATAGACCAAAAGGTTATATAACACCAATCCCACAAAAAGATGATGAAACCAATGGGGCTGTAAAAGAATCAGATTTTAATGTTAAGGATTCAGAATTTAAAATTGCAATAACAAATATCCCACAAGATATTAAAAAATTTGAAATTTTTGAAGATTTACAAGAAATTGATTCAATTAAAGCTATGGATTTCCTTATAGATAAAGATGGTGTTTCAAAAGGTTTAGTATTTGTTGAATTTAATTCCCTAGCACCAGAAAAATCAATTGAATTAATTAATAAGATTGTTATTAATGAAAATACATTATTTGCATTTCAACCATGTTTAGGATTACCAAAACAATTGGAAAGTTTTAGTTATAGAACAATATCAAAATTAGTTGAATCTAATACTACTAATACCACTTTAACAAAGAGTAAAGTTTTAGTTATATTAAATGCAATAAATCCAGAAGATTTAAAAAATCCAATAATTTATGAAGAATTATTTAAAGATTTTGAACAAAAATTAAATGAGTATGATGCAAGTAATGAAAATTCAATTGAAATTAAAATACCTAAACCAGATTCAACATATAAAAGAAATTTGAAAAATTTAGATAAATCAGTAGGTAAAATTTTTATAAAATTTTCAAATGAATCAAAAGCACAAAAAATTTTAAATGAAATTAATGGTATAAAATATAATGAAAGAACTTTATTAGTTGGATTTTGGAATGAATTTGATTTTAATTTAAATTTATTTTAAAATAACTCCTATATATATACCCTATATAATATAAACAAACCCCTTATATCCATATAATCTGTAGTAACAATACTAAAGACTTGACATACCTGTTGAACCCATAACACCAGTTTGATTTTCCTCTATTTCCTCCATTTGATCTAATTCTTTTTCATGTTCATCTTTTTTAATATTGATAATCCCTTTTGATCTACAAAGAGGACAATTATTTTTCCCATTTAATAACCAATTATCAATACAATCTTTATGATATTTATGATTACAATTTTTTAAATTTCTTAAAATTTGATTTAATTCAAAATTTTCCAAACAAATTTGACATCTTTCATCTAATAAAGAATTTAATTCAATAGTTTTTAGGTCTGTTGTTGATTGATTTGTGGATTGATCAATTAATTCAAATAATTGATCATTTTGTTCTTGTAATTCTTCTTTTGTTGTAACTTGAGGTTTAACTTGACCAATTAATTCTTGTAAATTTAATAAATCTTCATAAGTTGGATTTTCACTCATTAAAGATGGAGCGGATAATAATGGATGATTCCAAGCAAATGTATTACCCATTACAAATATAACCCAAGATCTTGGATTTGAATTTGAATTTGAATCAGTTGTATTTGTTGTATTAGTTGTATCAGTTGTTGAATTTCTTTCATCATTGGAACTTGAATTCGTTCCAGAGTCATTTGTATCAATTGTATCATTATTATTATCATTATCATTATTACCATCACTTCTATTATTTCTAATTCCTGTAAATTCATCATTTAAATCATGATTTTCCACACTTCTAACACCAATAATCATAACTGGAACATTTGGATTATTAACATCATTATTAATTAATCTATTGGTATTGGTTTCACTGGTATCATTATTATCATTATTATCACCTTCAATATCATTTATATCTTCATGATTTCCATGATTTGAATTAATTTGTTCACTATCAAATCTAAAAGCTCTAAAAAAAGTCATATCATTTAATCGATCTAAATTTCTATCATTATCTTGATTATATCTTTCATTTAATTCATTAGTTAATAAACCATGTCTTAAAGCATTAACAAATTCTTGAAAATTAGAATCAAATCCATTAGCTTCAATTGTATTAAAATTATTATTCAAAACTCTTTGATTTGATAATCTTGAAGTATTATCAAATCTACGTCCATTAACTTGTGATGAACCCATAAGATTTGATACTGTTGAAGTTGCTGCAATTTCTAATAATCTTGATAACATTTCAGTTTGATGTTCAAATGACATTGAATTTGATGATGATGAGCTGGTGTGATCATGTTGTTGTTGATGTTGATGTTGATTTTGATGACGTTGTTGAGATGAAAGGATATTTGAAGCTAATCCAGCTAAATTTGATATATCTAAAGGATCATTTGAATTTGAACTTGATCTTTGATTAGATCTTAGATTTGAATCAGATTCTAATTCATTTATAAAATTTGATAATAAATCATCAGAATCAGTATCTCTATCAAGATCCGATTGATTAGATTGTTGTTGATTACCTTGTTGTCTTCTTTGCCAAAATCTTAAAGTATCTTGTAATCTTGGTAATCTTCTTCTTCTTGGGTTTGGTAAAGATGAAGTATTATAAGTTGAAGAACGTCTTCTTCTTATTGAATTATTTTGAGATTCAATAGATGGTAAATTATTGGGAAGTTGATCTAAAGATGATTGACTATTATTTGTTGTTGTAGTTGTTGAATTGTTTAAGTTTGAATTTGAGTTTGATGATGATGATGAAGTTGAAGTTTGAGGCGATGATGATGTTGATGATGTATCATTTGAATGGATATTAGTAATTCTACTAGTATATTGACCCATTGTTTCTTTATTGAAATTGGTTGATAATGGTGGTTGGATGGTTGTTTGGGAAGGCGATGGTTATGGTTTCTGATCAGTTATTAATATATTATTGATTCTATAGTTGTGATTTAATTGTGATTAGATGTAATTGTATTGATAAAATAATAAAAGTTATTTATAATTTCATCCGCAATATCATAATTTTGATAAAGGTGACGGAATTCGCGGCTATAATATTTTAATATTGGGTTATGTAATCAATATGTGTGATATTACTAAGCATACATAGTATAATAATACATCATTACAAGACACTATGGTTAATTGTAATGATGGAAGAGGACTTGAAGCTGATATATATTGTGTATGGATATTACTTATTGACTATTAGTTAATAAAGCATAGTCAATTTCATGTAATTGTGTAAATATACACATTTATTTATGATTATATTATCCTTACATAATCAATACTGACTGAAATCTGGTACAGACACGAAAATTCAAAGTGCTTTGTGTCAATTTCAAATACTACAAAATTTAAATAAATTCAGTTGTTCTTAAACAAATTCACCATCAGTGGAAAGAAGAACTAGAAGAATATATCAGATCAGTGGAATTGACGTACAATGAGTGTACAAGTGATTGTGTATGTGATTGATAACGTCTATTGCTCGTAAGCACCGTACTATATGAGCTGCTACTAGACAGACGTTCACTTCCACATGGTACTGATCAGATGCCATGTCTCAATGACCATGTATATACCATGGCCTTGGTACTTGATTAGACTTAGTATTCCATCAGTATAAACCATTAAAACCATAAAACCATTTAAACCATTTAAACCATAAAATCATCAGTTGTTTATTCAGCGGTTAAATATCCAATATTGACTCTGACTTCCATCCAACCCAAACATTACATAATCCATTACATACACAATCTTGACTCTGTTTCTTTTCCTTATCTCCAATTTTTAAAAAGTTCATCGCCGAAACGGATTTGAATGATTTGATTTGATTTCAATTCTGAGCTTTTGACCGAAATTATTTTATACTGGTATTAAAGTTATGACACTATCACCTGTTATTGCCCATTGCTCCAAGATTTTAAATATCAAATGTTTTAATGTATGAATGGAAATAATGATTTGTATATAAACAATTGAATCCCCAGAATAATCAAATTTTAATCAAGTCCTTCTCCATTCTCCACAGATCAATAACAATATGACAAACTACAACAATCCATTCCCAGATACTCAAGATTTATTAAAAGGTGTTGAAATTAAAGCAAAAATCCCAGAAAATGCTAAACATATATTAACTTCTGATGCTTTATCATTTATTGCTATATTACATCGTTCTTTTAATAAAACAAGAAAACAATTATTATCAAATCGTGAATTAGAACAATCCAAAAGAGATGATGGAATTTTACCAAATTTCCTACCAGAAACTGAATATATTAGAAATGATCCAAATTGGAAAGGTCCATCATTAGGTCCAAAATTACAAGATCGTCGTGTTGAAATTACTGGTCCTGCTTCAAGAACAATGTTAATTAATGCATTAAATGCAAATGTTGCAACTTATATGTGTGATTTAGAAGATTCTTCAACTCCAACTTGGTTTAATGTTATTGATGGACAAGTTAATCTTTATGATGCAGTTCGTAAAACTATTACTTCAAAAAAAGGTACCAAGGAATATAAATTAAATTTATCTAAGCATTTACCAACTTTAATTGTTAGACCAAGAGGATGGCATTTAGATGAAAAACATATCTTAATTGATGGTGAACCAATTAGTGGTTCTATCTTGGATTTTGGTTTATATTTTTATCATAATGCTAAAGAATCAATTAATCAAGGGTTTGGTCCATATTTTTATTTACCAAAAATGGAACATCATTTAGAAGCAAAATTATGGAATGATATTTTTAATGTTTCACAAGATTATTTAAATATTCCAAGAGGTACCATCCGTGCAACTGTTTTAATTGAAACTTTACCTGCTGCGTTTCAAATGGATGAAATTATTTATCAATTAAGAGATCATTCTTCAGGTTTAAATTGTGGTCGTTGGGATTATATTTTTTCATATATTAAATCCCTTAGAAATCATTCAGATTTTATCTTACCTGATCGTTCTCAAGTTACAATGAATGTTGGATTCATGTCTTCATATGTTAAATTATTAATTTATACATGTCACAAGAGACAAGTTCATGCAATGGGTGGTATGGCTGCACAAATTCCAATTAAAAATGACGCTAAAGCCAATTCAATTGCAATGGAAAATGTTAAAAAGGATAAATTAAGAGAATTTAATGCTGGTCATGATGGTACTTGGATTGCTCATCCTGCTTTAGCTCCAATTGCAAATGAAATTTTTAAAGAAATGTTAACACCAAATCAAATTCAATCCTCAAAAGGTATTGAAAATTATAAACCAATAACTCAAAGAGATTTATTATCACCTTTTATTCCAAATGCTAAAATTACTGAACAAGGTATTAAATCAAATTTAATCATTGGATTAAGTTATATTGAAGCTTGGTTAAGAGGTATTGGTTGTGTTCCAATTAATTTCTTAATGGAAGATGCTGCCACCGCGGAAGTCTCAAGATCTCAATTATATCAATGGGTTAAACATGGTGCTAAAACTGATTCAGGTAAAACTATAACAGCTGATTATACTTTGGGTTTATTAAAACAAGTTGTTCAAGAATTAAGTGGTAAGGCTAATAATGGTCATAAATTTAATGAAGCTGCAAATTTCTTTAAAGATGATGTTAGTGGTAAGAAATATCATGATTTCTTGACAACTTTGATTTATGATGATGTTACTACTATTGAAAGATCATTATCTGCTAATAAATTGTGATTAACCTCAGAGATTAGTACATTTTTTGACTTATATTGTATATGATTTAAATTTATGTTTTATGAAGATGTTGATGATTGTTGTATGATTTATAACACGGCGGTTAAGAAGATGAATGGAGCGCTAAAGTTTTGATTCAGAGAACAATATAATTGAGTATCTGATTATCATTCTTAGTTTTATGATATCACATATTCTTAATCATTGAGCTGGCGCTTAAATTTATTGATGTTGATATTGCAACTCTCCAAATTTGTTAACAATAGATTTTTTATATAAAGAACAATATACCCAAAATTTTCCACTTCAAACACACAGCGGCTCATGAACCATTAATATCACATATTTATACCACAATACAAAATGCATGAATCAATAGACACCTCACAACCAATTGAAGAACAATTAAGACAATCATCTGAATTAAACATTAAACTACAAAGACAACTAAACAATCAAATCCATATTAATTATCAATTGTTTAATTCAATTACTGAGGTTTTAAATGCTTTCAATCAAAATAAATCATATGATACTATAAAACAAATGATTTTTGAATCAGCTTCAAATAATGTGAATAATATTCAAGACAATTATGAAATACCAATAAATGGAACAAATGAATTAACAAATTCAACCACCAGTGAAACAAGTGGTTCAACATTTATGATTAAAATTATACATAACCGCCAAACTTTTAGTTCAACAATATTGAATGGGATTCATAATAGAATAACCAGTATTGGGAATTCATTAGATCAAATACTTGAACAACGTCATCAAAATCGAATTAATGGGAACACTGAAATTAGACCATCATTCCTTATGTCTGTATTACCATTAATCATAATGCTTTTTGAAACTACTTATATGAAAAAATTAGATAAAAGTATTCATTGTATGGTTGATCCATATTATGTTTGTATGGGAGTTGAAATCATAATGCATGGTTTATTAACAATAGGGTTTGATTATCAATCATCAAGTACTATATATGGATTTTTAAATAATCATTTCAAAACTGGTGTTTTAATATCATTGATCCAATCTATAATTAAATGTTATATTGTGGCTCAACTTGTTCAAATTTATGGCGAAGAAGATACACCTGGTGATTTAGTCAATAAAATTTTGGAAAAGGTTAATGATTTGGATTTTTTCAATAGTTTTTATTATTTTACTATAAAGTTTGGTCCAATGTTCATGAATAGCTTCTTTGATAGACTTTCTAATTGATGATATATGATTGATAACATGGGATTATAGAGATGATGAGAACTATAGAGATTATAATGTACACCAATTGATATGAAGTTTTGCTATAGATTGATGAAGCCTTACACATTTATAGTCATGATAAAAGCTCCTACATATGTTTGCAGATGAATTATACGTACTAGAGCTTTATAGATTAATGTATTATATATTATTTTTTGTTAATTTATACTACATATATTATGATCTATGATCTTGAAGTTTATGAATTGTTTATACGAAAATGTGACTGCATGTTGTATTGTCTTATACAGATTTATTAACTCGATCTTCAACATATGGCGCTTAATTGAGTATAGCCTATACAGATCACTTAGCTTTTAAATCACAAAATGATATAGTTGACACCTTGTGATCGATATAATCAAGTTAATCATCCTTTTTAAATAAATCAAAATCATGTTAATTGTTGATTTAAATTTGTTGTCAATATTGCGGAGATATACGGCTTTCGATCTTGAGATCTCCAAACAATAGAAAGTTTCAACAATGGCTGCCTTTTTTTTAACCCCCTGAAATACTAAAATATTATAAAAAATTCAGCTTTATACCAACTTTTCCACAGCTAAGGCCTAGTCCATCAACCATAATAATATACCTGTTATACTACAATACAAAATGGATATATCAATTGATACCTCACAACCCTTGGAAGATCTATATAGACAATCATTAAAACTAAACATTGAACTATTTGAACTACTAAACAAACAATTTGAATATAAGAAGAATTTAGAGAAATCAATTGATGAAGTTACTAAATCTTTTCAAGATTTATCTAATAATATACCAAAGACACCAAGAGAAAGACAAAGATGGCTTGAAGCACTTTCAAATCTTCCTGATCAATTCAATTCAATAACAAGTTTAAGAACAAATGAAACAGCAAATGGAACAACAAATGAAACAACAACCTCAACATCAAATGAGTCAAATACAACAACAGATCAAACTTCAAATAACCAACCAGGTTTCATATCAAGAACTTTTAATTGGATCAATGATAATGCTAATAGATTTAATAATGATTTGAATCAATTGAGGCAACAAAATCAAGCAGCACGTCATGACGATTATATTACTTCTAATACGTTGTCATCATTGATAATTGATTCATTACCAATTATTATCATATGTTTAGAATTCAAATATAATTCAACTTTAGAACAAACAATTCATTGTATGGTTGATCCATATTATGTTGGTATTGCAGTTGATATCGTAATGAAAGGATTAATTACAATAGGTTTTGATCATCAATTCTCACGTATCACTTCTGGGTTTTTAAATAATCATAACAAGATAAATATATTATTTACAATCATTAGAGTTGCTATTAGATGTTTTATTATAACTAAAATTGTTCAAATTTACGGTGAAGAAGATACACCTGGTGATGTATTAAATAAAATATTGGAGAAAGCTAATGAGATAGATTTTTTTGATAAATATTACCTTTATATAATGTTTGTTCCAATGGGCATAAGTCATTTTATTACTAGAATGCTTAATTAATAAGTTGGAATTTATGATATGCATATATTGGAAGTCTACTGGAGATGATGATGAAGATTATATGCACCTTGGTGATATAATGTTATAAATCAATTATATATTTGCTTCATAATGTTTATGAAGTTTTGCTAATGAGATAAAAGAAATTGCTATGTTTAATGAATTATGAAGTTACTTGCTAGAGATATATATAAAAAATACACATTAATATTAATAATATAATGTCGCAATTGATGTAGAACTATGAAATGAAATTAGATGTGTATGATTATATCCTCTATAACAAGGCGGTAAGTTATCAAATAGGGCGCTTAAATTTAACAGCATTATTTTTGATAAGATGGCGGTGGAGGGTCAACTAAATCATAAGTTGATTGACCAGGAATGAAATAAACAGGATCTGATGTTGATGAACAATCATTTGATGGTACCGTTGTAGAGAAAAGATTATTCACAAGATTTGAAAAACTCAATTCATTCCCATCATGAATATGCTGACAATGTATTAAAAAAGCTTTATGTGAATCATTTTCAAAAGTATAAGCAAATGCATCAATTTCTTTTAATTCACCTCCAAAATCTAATATATTGATGAATGTTTCTAAAGTTTGTAAAAGTGGCTCTTTGTTAGGTTGGAATGCTAGACATAGTTTTATTTGATTAAAAGTTTTCACTCCTTTAGGGAAAATGATTTTAGGCCCGTTTGGTTTGAATCTATAAGGCCCTGCATGTTGACCTGAAGAAGATTCTAGTGCATCTTCTTTCATATGATAATCAAGTATAATTTGTGTGAATGAATCAATCAAATGTTGTCTTAAATCTGAATCAATCTTGATTGAATTGTTCATAGCTGGTCTAAAATAAAAATTGAAGTTAATCATAGGATCATTTAGATTTTTAACTAATATAGGATTCAATCTTTCTTGAGATCTCATAAAATAAAATAACTTAACTGGGATAGACTCTTTAGATGTTCTAACAAATAGTGATTTATAATTTGGTGACTGAGATGGACGTTTAAGATTATAAAACTTTGATGGTTTAGATTGAAATTGAAAGAAAGGAAAATAACCAAAGTTTTGTATCTTTGAACGTAACCATGGACAAGATATTAAAGGTGGATTAATTGTGTTTTGACCAGGTGCTGGTATTAATGGAATAATTCTATAGTTCATTTTTTTATGTAACTTTTCAATTAATTTCTTCTCATTCTTTGTCCTGTTATGGTGGTATTTATTGATACCATTATCATTATCTGATCCACCGTGAGCTTCTTCTTGCAGATCTGATTCCTTTACTGGTTCCATGCTTATGGTTGTGAATACAAAGATAATCACATTATGAATATCATATTCAAAATCAGAACTTATACATGTTTATAAATTTTGTATAAACTTAAACTTCTCTTTTGAATTTCTCTCATACTATATAGTTCTATACGGTTACTTGGCTTATATAATCCGAGAATAAGCACAATATTTTTATCGATTCTCTACAATAAACATAAACATAAACATAAACATAATCTTCTTCATTCATTAAGTCAAAAAACTATATCATAAACACTATACATATAATTCAGTTCATTACCAATTTGGTTGACCTTCACAATTAAACAAAATTCTATTAGCTGTTAATGGTTTGAATCCTAAACTATCACTTGGAATAACATCCGGTGTGGAATAATTAACAATTCTTTCAATTGCTTGATTACCATCATCTCCCATACCCATAAAATATCCAACAAGTCCTGCAGTAACACCAGTTGCTAATGATGTACCAGTTTTAGAAACAATTTCATTTTCTTTATTACCAGTTGTTTTAACTTTAACTCCAGGTGCAAATACATCAACACATGCACCCCAATTACTAAATTTTGGAATTGAATCTTCATCATTAACATCAATTGCACCAACAGTTAATGCACCTTTAGCACTTGCAGGAGAAAAATTACATGCTTGTTTACCTTCATTACCAGCTGGAACAATAACTGGGATTCCTTGTTTAACTAATGATTCAACTGCACCATTTAAGATTGCATTTTTCTTCATAACTAATGGTATAACAACTAATGTGGGTCTTTTAGTTATCTTGGAATCTTGTAAAATTAAATTTAATGCATTAACAACAGATGATAATTTGGTACGACTTTGTTTATTTGTTACTCTAACATCAAATAAATTTGCCTTTTTAGCAACACCATAAGTTTCAGATGCAATAACACCAGCTATAAATGAACCATGACCAACAGGATCATCTAATTTATTTGAAGTATTACTACCTTCATCAATTTTTTCACCAGTTAAATCAATGATTTTTGTTACTCTTTTAGAAAATTCTTTATGTTGAGAATTTATACCAGAATCTAAAACATAAATATCAACACCAATACCACCAGTTGGATCAAATACAAAATCATAATGTTTTTGATCAGGTTTTAATGGTTGTCTTTGAGATAATCTTGCTAAATGTTTTGGAGCATTTTCTTGAACATCAGCTAAAACTAATTCTCTATCAATAGAAATTGCTGCAACATCTTTATCATAATATAATTTTCTAACCATTTCAATATCAAGTTCACCCATTAAACCTTGAAATTTACCCATTTCAAAAGTTTTTATACCTAAATTTTTTAAACCTTGAGCATCAATTGTTTTTTTATTAAAATATCTTTGATAAAAATTATCAAATGACCAATTTGGTTGAAATTGAACTAAAAAATCCACAGCGGTAACTGAAATAATAAAATATGATAAAATCCAAATCCACAGCACCATGATTAAAACGTTTGTTTATAATGATATAAGGTCAATGTAAATGGTTGATAATACTTGTATCAACATGGTTTCAATTTTTGTTTTGATTTCATTTAAACACCGGTGATGATTTTTTTCCCATATTAAAACATTGACACAAAAACAAAAATCAGAAGAATTAATTAGCTGATCAATCAACTAACCAAAAATATTTTTCATATTCCCATAGAAACGAATATTGATCACCAGTATAAAAATTATATCTGCTCTTGAAATTGAATACTTTCATCATAAACATTCATTTCATTAGAATTCCCACTCAAGACATATTGATCTATAGTTGGATTATCAATATCATATCTTAGATCATTTAAATCAACAGGTTCATCTTCTTCATTAACAGCGCTTAAATTTGAATCATTATCTTTTTCTTCATCATCTAAATCCTCGTAATCATCTAAACCTTCTTCATCATCATCATAATCTTGAATATTATCTGATTGTTTTGTTGATTTTGATCCACTTATTGTTGTTGAGGTTGAATTTTCATCCAATTGACCAGATGCTATTAACATTTCACGTTTTTCACGTTCTTTACGTTCTTTTCTTGCTTGACGTTTCATTCGATCTTTTTCTCTTCTATCATCAGCTTCTAATCTTTCATGTTCTCTATATTTTGCTAAATAAATTTTTAAAGTTTCAGCATAATTTTCAAAACCTAATGAATTCATTGCATACAAGATATCTTCACCATTTAAAGTTTTCCTTTTTTCTGCTTGACATTTATCAACAGCACCTGAAGTTATAAATGAAATGAATTCAGAGACACATTCTTGAACACATTCTTTTGATTCTTTTGATAGTTTTGCATGTGAAGGTAAACCATTTTTCATAACTCTACCAACATTTGCTAAAGGTAACCATCTATCTTGTTCTCTAATTTCATATTCTCTAAATAAAATTTCTTCAGCTTCAGTTAAAGGTTCTTGTTCTTGTGTAGGTACTCCAGTTGGTAATGGTTGAGTTGTATAATTATTATACTGAGAATTCATCCTTTGGTATTAATTATTGTTATTTAACTTTAAATTATGAGAATCAAGTTAATACTAATATGTCAAAGAATTAGGCTTAAAGATGGAATAGACAACGATATATGGCTGAAAATAATGGGCTTTCTTGAATATATTATTAGAATTGCAAGCTCTAGTTAAGCTGGTAAAACGAGGTAAATGATCTTTATAAGATAAACAGCCAATTTCAAAATGCAATTGTATAAATATATATTTCTTCTTAATACTAGATCAAATCACCAATAATTTCACTTGATCAACGTTTGTTGATGTTTAAATTCACCTTCCAGGCTTTTTTTCTAAGAGACTCAAAAATTACACCCATTTTGACATCACAATAGTAAGCGATCATATTGTATATACTAGAGGATTGACTCAAATAGGTGATACACACTTCAACTACTTGTATAGATTGTTATTCAAGTTTTCAATTAATAAAAGCTCTTGTGATACTTGAAAATGAGATTGATAATAATGTAAATTCATCTACACTTATACCAGCTCAAGTGTTTATGATTTGTACGCGATGTACATTGACACAATTTTTTCTATTCTCCGAAACATCAAATTTAAAATTTTATCCCCGAGGTTTTATGAAAATTAAAAAGCATTACATAACCCACACGCCAAGCATTACGTAACTCTTGTTCTCCTCTTTGTAAAATTTAAAGAATTCGCGCAATCAATCAAAAATGTATGAAGGGTTAAAAAAAATAATTCAGGCACCTGCTGATTTAAACCACGGTTACACCAATTTGGAAATTCCTGAGATTTGGTTTCAATGAGAATTGTTGGGTTTTTCTGTTCCCAACAAATCTCGCTTAAATTTTAACAGGGGAGAATTGACAGTATAAGTAATGTTAATTTAAACTCCAATTTAATTGAATGTTTCTTTAAAGATTTACAAAAAATTAAGTATTGGCATGTTGTGATTCAAATGCTTCATATACAAATTTCATGCTTGCACTAAAAAATAATGTGTCAGTGGCAAAATTGGAGATGGTGACAAACTTGTCAAAGTGTCAAGTGATTGATAGCAATTGTATAGATATAGTCTATATGTCAATCTGTAGATCGTATTATACTTTATCTAATTGACAGATAACTATATTGTAATGTCATAGTGTTGTATATGAGTTAGTCGATGGTCTGAATGTGAGTTCAATTGAACAAATGCTAATTAGCAACCATCATGTCATCGAGATAGATCAATTAATAGATCAAGATAACGATGAACTTCAACTTCAACTTCAACAATTGTCTTGACTCTTAATCAACAAGACCAATGACATTTCCAAGATCAAATTTACCTTTAAAATGACTTTTCAATTGACTTTTAAATTCAAATCTTTATTGTTTTCTCACAGAATTGTTTGGAAATTTTTAAAACCGGCAACCCACCGGAAATTTTGTTGATCCCCTTCCACGAAAACCAAAAAAACAAGCGCTTCATTTAATTCTACTTCAACTTCCTTTAATTAATTGCCACTTCAATTGAATCAAGTAATCATTTTGACTAAGAAGATAAGTTACAATGGTTCAATTAGTTAACGTCCCTGTTGGTGAACCAGAAAGAGCTGGTGAAACCGCCCCAAGAAGAAATGCTAAATTAAAAGATTTGACCGCAATTAAAAGACCTGCTGGTTATAAGGCAAATACTGTTTATGAATTCATTTTAGAAGCTTTTGAAAGAGGTGGTGATCGTGATGCTATGGGTTATAGAAATATTAAAGAAGTTCATAAGGAAAAGAAGAAAGTTAAAAAAATGGTTGATGGTGAAGAACAAGAAGTTGATAAAACTTGGTTATATTATGAATTATCCGATTACAAGTATGAAAGTTATAGACAAGTTAACAAATATATACATGATTATGGTCGTGGTCTAGTTCAATTAGGTTTAAAACCAAGTGGTGAACATAAATTACATATTTTTGCTTCAACTTCTCATAAATGGATGAAAACTTTCTTAGCTGCTCAAACTCAATCAATTCCAATTGTTACAGCTTATGATACTTTAGGTGAAAAAGGTTTAACTCATTCATTAGTTCAAACTGAATCAAATGCCATCTTTACTGATAACCATCTTTTATCAGCTTTAATCAATCCTTTACAAAAAGCTAAAGAAATTAAATTCATTATTCATTCAGAACCGATTGATTCAAATGATAAAAGACAAGAAGGTGAATTATATCAAGAAGCTAAAACCGCTGTTGATAAAATCTTAGAAGTTAGACCTGATATTAAAATTGTTTCATTAGATGAAGTTCATAAATTAGGTCAAGAATCTCAAGATATTCAAGTTCATCCACCTTCACCTGAAGATTTATCTTGTATTATGTATACTTCAGGTTCAACTGGTGATCCAAAAGGTGTTGTTTTAACACATGAAAATATCTTATCTGGTGTTGCTGGTGTTTCATTTATTATTGATCGTAAATTAATTAATGAAAAAGATCGTATTATTGCATTTTTACCATTAGCTCATATTTTTGAATTAGCTTTTGAATTAATTGCATTCTATTGGAACGGTGTTATTGGTTATGCCAATGTTAAAACTTTAACTGATGTTTCAACAAGAAATTCAGATGGTGATATTAAAACTTTTAAACCAACAATTATGGTTGCAGTTGCTGCAGTTTGGGAAACTATTAAAAAGGGTATTACAGCAAAAATTGCTAAACAACCTTCATTTACTCAAAAATTATTTTGGACTTGTTATAATTATAAATTGAAAAATTGGAAAGTTCCTGGTTCTTCATATTTAATTGATAATTTTATTTTTAAAAAAGTTAAAGAAGCAACTGGTGGTCAATTAAGATATGTTTTAAATGGTGGTTCTCCAATTTCAAAAGATACTCAAATTTTCATTTCAAATTTATTATGTCCAATGTTGATTGGTTATGGTTTAACTGAAACCGTTGCAAACACTACAGTTGTTGATCCAAACTCATTTGAATATGATGTTCAAGGTGCTCTTTCTGGTGCAATTACTGTTAAATTAGTTGATGTTGCAGATGCTGGTTATTATGCTAAGAATGATCAAGGTGAAATTTGGATTAGAGGTTATCCAGTCTTGACAGAATATTATAAAAATCCAAAAGAAACTGAAGAAGCTTTTGATTCAGAAGGTTGGTTCAAGACTGGTGATATTGGTGAATGGACTAAAACTGGTCAATTAAAAATTATTGATCGTAAGAAAAATTTAGTTAAAACTTTAAATGGTGAATATATTGCATTAGAAAAATTAGAATCTGTTTATCGTTCAAATACTTATGTTGCAAACATTTGTGTTTATGCTGATCAAGATCATGCTAAACCAGTTGGTATTGTTGTTCCAAATGAAAATGCTATTAGATCATTAGCATTAGAATTAGGTTTAATTAAAAATGAAAATGAAGATATTCATAAAGCTTTACATGATTCAAAATTAACTAATAAAGTTTTAAATGCATTATTAAGTACTGCAAAATCTCAAGGATTAAATGGTATTGAATTAATTCAAGGTTTAGTTTTATCTGATGAAGAATGGACTCCACAAAATGGATTTGTTACATCTGCACAAAAATTACAAAGAAAGAAAATTTTAGAAGCTAATAAAAAAGGTGTTGATAAAGCTTATTCAAAATAAAATTAAAAATTGAATCATGTCATCTTTATTAGTATCAAACTTTCGAATAATGTCATTTCGTCTGTGTGTTGTGTTTTTTTTTCTTTATTGTTTTGTATAATAACTTAATTTTGTCTCTTAATGCTTTTTTTAATTCATCATATCATACATTATATATGTAACACTTCAACGAATACATGATTATATGTTTATAAATATATGAATATATACAATTTGGGTTTTATTTAATGTAATATGATCATGATCAATCTAGAGCTTCTTTGTGATCACATATATATATACTTCTTTTCATAATTCTTCATTTCATCTAGGATAAATTGATTAAAATCTTTATAATTATCTAAATAAATATGATGACCTGAATTTTTAAAAGTTTTGAAATCACTTGAATAATTTGTATTTTTTATAATTTTATCAATACATTTTAATCCACCTTCTTTTGGCATCCAATCTTCATCACCATAACACCATGTTGTATCACAACTAATTTTTTCAATCTTTTCTAATAAAGGTAATTTTGGTACACCACCTGCACCTAAAACTTGTGACATATAATATTCACCTGAACCTTGTGCATTAAAAATTGAATAAGTATATTTATGTAAATAAAATTGTTCAATTTCAGTTAATTTGGCAAATCTTCTTGATGTCCAACCTGATGTAATCATTGAACCAAATGGTCCCGTGTTTCTAACAAGTGCAAATGGTGATATATTTTGTTCCCAAAGATAATGAAACCATGGTGGGATATCTAAATTTAAATCTTTAGGTCTATAAATACCAGCTGGTGAAATTAATAATAATTTTTGAACATGATGTTTATATTTCATTGTATATAATAAAGTCATATAAGCACCAAGACTATGACAACACATCAACATTTTATTAATACCTCTATTAATTCTCCATTTTTCTAAAGTATCAACAAAATATTCTTCTAATGATTTAGATTCATTATATTTTGGTCTTGATGAACATCCATAACCTGGTAAATCTAATGCATGAATACACCAATTTGAATCTTTTGATGATATTTCATCTAAATTTTTCAAATAGAAGCCTAAACCTGCACCATAACCATGAATTATAACAAAATGATTACAATTGGAATAATCAACATTTTTGGAATGAATCATAAATTCATTAATATAATTACCTTCATCATCAATTTTAATTTTTAAAGTTTTAGTAATCATTTGTGGATCCTTGTAACATTTTAATAAATTTAATAAATTTTCTTGTGCAATATCCAAATCTGCTCTCTTCAAATAATCTTGAAATGATTCAATAGTAGATAATGGGAATAATTTTGTTGTTATAATCTTAGATATTGGTAATGCAGTTGGTGCAGTAGATCTTCTATAACCTTTAACATTTTGTTGTTTAGATTGATGAACTGATGTTGTTGATGTTGGAGTTTTAGATGGGGATAATATTTTTGGTGATGTTGTTGTGGATGAACCTAAGGTCTTTACACGACCATTTTTAGTTATGTTTTGTAATTTGGAAATTATATTAAGATCTTTTATTAAACTTGAAATTTTTGTATAATTTGACATGATTTATTTAATATTGATTCATTCTATATTATAGATTTGGGGTGTAAAGATTAATTTGACGTTATTAAGAAAGCTTCAATTGAGATCCTCAGGGCTGAAATGAAGGGAATATGAAATAAGATTGAAGCTGTATTATCACTAGCTCTTTTTCAAAGCCTAAATTTGAGTTTATATGTATATGATGAAGTTAAAGTTAAACCTTGAAGTAAATCGAGACTTTTTAATGTGTCAAGTTAAAGGTGCTAGCAAATATATTTTTTCTCGAAAACATTATGCCCAACAAAAATCACGTTCACGGTCATGTGATAAAACTTTGGTATAAACTTTTGAGCAAATTTAATTCAATGAGCATTTATTTTAAATCGTTGAACATATTCTTGATCTACTATTGAATTTGAAATGGCGATGAGCAATTATATAGCACACCTTGCTCTTTACGTATAAGAAGGGGTCGATTTCCTGAATATTTCTGTGATCTATATAGTATATAGTGTATTCAGCTAGAGTTATTCACCAACTGACCAAACCAAGTGCCAATCAACTTATAGTTTCACATAAATGAATTGAATATATATGATTCGTTAATATATTCAGCCGTTATGGGGCAAATTATAAGTTTGATACTAGGGCAGATACGCGTCTTCAATGATACACCACAAACCACATTAATGATACAACCTGATGAACATTCACTTTATATATACAAGATGATTTCATATGGTTATATAAATGTTCAACTGGATTAGCTTCAAAGTTTGTCTGATAGTCATCTAGGTCAACTGAAATGATTCAGATTCAAAAGCTCAGGGTTCAAACAATTCAAATTATCATTTCCATCAGGTGCAATTTACGACGTAACTTCATCAAACTTTATGTGGTAATTGGCTGCTCAAGGATGATCACGGTTTAATTAACAGCTTCCATAAATCACCGATGAGTTAATTGGTTATTGTTTAAAATGAAGTTAAAATATTTTAATTCCATCGTCCTTATACAACTAAGAAAAAAAATAAGCTTTTTATTGATCAATCAGATAAAAATTTATCATTTGTCCTGAATTTCAGACGTTTTGCGACCGTTTATTGGCTTTGTTCTTTTGTCCATGCTGCACAATGTTGTCAAAAGGGGAAATGTCTGTAGTCTCTCACCAGGTGTCGGGCTTAAAAGTTCTACCAGGTGACGAACAAAAGCCAATCAGAGCGAGGGAAAGTTTAAATTTGAAGCAGCACATTTTTATACGTTTGGACTTTTTGGGGGCAATTTCTTGCATGATTTTCAATTTACAAACAGCTGATTTTATCCAATTTAGGTAGTGATTTTTTTGATATAACTTTTGGCAGGAAAAAGCTTATATTTTTCTTGGTGTAACTTCGAAGTTCGGTACTGAAGAATCAACATCTTCGAACAAGTGACCGTTTGAAAAGTCAGATCATCTACAAACCTTATACTCGAGCATCAACTTTATAGATCATATTAATTGTATATTGTACACTGTGAATAGTAACTAACATTGTATCGAATGAATTATAACTTCCACGCAGCGTAAATGGTATAACTTAGGATATCCCGGTACATCGTCGCATAACGTAGTTCAATTCCATTTTATATGGGGATTGGGGATTGGGAATACGGGTATATATATTGGGTGCAAAAATTAAGGTATAAGCTGTTACAACTCTTTAGGAACTAAACAGTGATCTCAATTGATGAGTTATTCATATGGAAAGCTTAACAATTAGATGTTGGTTTATAAATTCACCCTTTGAGCTACAGCTTACTGAATTCTTTAGTAGTGAATCGTGATACTTGAAGTAGTTTATTTCTAAAGCCCATACGACGTATGGGTGTTTTCCTAAATGTCCTTATAACCTAAGTTGCATACATATATATGTACCATAAGTGCCCTCCGAATGGGCAGCCGAAAGATTCAAACCCTTATAGTAATTGATTAACTTACAAAGGTTCTATACGAAGTTTGAACTCATCAAGCTGTTATCGACCTGTAGTTGGAAACCTTTCTCCAGATAGCTGGCTGATTCTCCTCATATAATTCACAACTTTCAAGTCGAATATTAAATAGAAGAAGCTTATAGTTGTGCCTTGGTTTCTAATTCCTTGGTTCTGGTGATTATTATGCACAGATTCATCAGATAACTTAAGATTGTCCCAAAAATTCGTGTTTTCAACTTTTACTATACCTCCATGCAGGCGGAAGAACAGACTACAGTCTACACTGTACAGATCTCACTACGATCAGAAATTTTAGTTTATTTGGCCCTTCTCATTGGCTGTATTCTATTTGAATATAGTTGATATATATTATAGACTCTAGAGAGCTGAAACAATCAATCATATTCATCATGAATGTATATATCGAGCGATGAGCTCACTGGTATATTGACATAATCAAACTAAGTATATATAAACTGAAGCAAGGTGTTGATTTGTACATATGGCTCTGGAGTCTGTATATATATATATATATAATTGAGAAACACCATGTACTCGCATAATATCGACGGCCAAGAAAAGCTTCATACTATATATATATATAGGGCCTGGTTCAATTGAATATTGCACCGACATGGTATAATACACTGCAAAAAGAGTATGTATAGATAGTGAATACAATTACTACTTGATTATATTAGATATATCATCATAGTCCATAATACTACTCCCCTCCCACGTAGATACAGCCATACTGCTTCGCAAATTGATGAACACCAAAGCTTCAACAATAGATCATCACTATTGATAATGCTAGTAAAACGCTCAACCAGCACATATCTCACATCACTAGTTTTAAGTTACCGATCATATATACTTTTGTCCAAATCTTTTTAAATGTCTACTGTCCAAAATTCAAATGTCCGAAGAACATCGGCCATCGCGTAAAAAAAAGTAAAGATGTCCACAATTTAAAGTTTTGGCTCCCAAAAAAAGCACCTAAAGTTAAAGTGTGCAGCTTGTCGGTGTTATAAAAATCTGTATGTACAAAAGTTTAAATTGAATATGTCTCGAATCTTTGATTATAATCAATCGAACAAAAAAATTCTATCAGAGTAAACGGGCAAAAAAAATTTCAAAATATATAAAACACCATGTATCACGTATTTAATCAATCAAACTTAAAAAATGGAAAATCTTTTGTTGGACCCTTTATTCACAATTTCTATATTCAACAAGGATGGTTAAATTCACAGCTTTGTTGACTTCATTAGTCTTGTCATCAGTGGTATCTGCTGCTACACATACTTATAACTGGACCACAGGTTATGATGACCGTGACTTAGATGGTTCAGGTGAAAAAACAAGAATCATTACTTGTAATGGTGAATTCCCATGGCCAAATATTGAAATCAACAAAGGTGATACCGTTAACATTTATTTGACTAATGGTTTCGATGATAACAAAAACACATCAATGCATTTCCACGGTTTATTCCAACATGGTTCCTCACAAATGGATGGTCCAGAAATGGTTACACAATGTCCAATTGGTCCAGGTCAAACTTTCTTATATAATTTCACTGTTCCAGATCAAGTTGGTTCTTACTGGTACCATTCCCATACTGGTGGTCAATATATGGATGGTATGAGAGGTTTATTCATTATTCATGATGAAGATTACCCATACAAACAAGGTGAAGATTATGATGAAGAATTATCCTTATCATTTACTGAATACTATCATTCAACAACTTATGAATTAATGCCAAAATTCTTAAGTTTGTATAATCCAACTGGTGCTGAACCAATTCCTCAAAATTTCTTAATGAATAACACCAGAAATTTAACTTGGGAAGTTCAACCAGATACAACTTATTTATTAAGATTGATTAACATTGGTGGTTTCACTTCATATTGGTTCTTTATTGAAGATCATGAATTCGATGTTATTGAAGTTGATGGTATTCCAGTTGAAAGAAACACCACTGATATGTTATATATCACTGTTGCTCAACGTTACACTGTTTTATTAAAGACCAAGAAAGATACTTCAAAGAATTTCGCTATTATGCAATTAGTTGATACTGGTATGTTAGATATTCAACCAGATGATTTGATTGTTAATGCTACTCATACTCTTTCTTATAACAAAGATAATGAAGAAGTTGATGAAGCTTTCGTTGATTCCTTAGAAGATGATGCTTTCTTAGATGATTTCTATTTAACTCCAATCAACAAAACTGAATTATATGGTGAACCAGATATTGAAATCTCAGTTGATGTTGTCATGGATAACTTAAAGAATGGTATTAACTATGCTTTCTTCAACAACCTTACTTACACTGCACCAAAAGTTCCAATTTTAGTTTCAGTTTTAGGTGCTGGTGATGATGCAACCAATGCTGCTATTTATGGTTCAAATACCCATTCATTTGTTTTGGATAAGGATGATATTGTTCAAATTGTTGTCAACAATCAAGATACTGGTAAACATCCTTTCCATTTACATGGTCATGCTTTCCAAGTTGTTGATAGAGATCATTATTCAGGTCCAGAAGATTCTGATGAACCAAAAGCTTATGATGAAGATGACCATGCTGAATTCCCACAATACCCAATGATGAGAGATACCGTTTATGTTCGTGAAAACTCCAATATGGTTTTAAGATTCAAAGCTGATAACCCAGGTGTTTGGTTTTTCCATTGTCATATCGAATGGCATTTGGAACAAGGTTTAGCCCTTGTTTTAATTGAAGATCCAAAAGGTATTCAAGAAGATCCAAACCAACAATTGACCGAATCACATAAAGCTGTCTGTGCTGATTTGAACATTGCAACCAATGCTAATGTTGCTAACAACACTGTCTTTACTGATTTATCAGGTGAAAATGTCCAACAACCACCAGTTCCATCAGGTTTCACTGCTAAAGGTTATGTTGCATTTGTTTTCTCATGTGTTGCAGGTGTCTTAGGTTTAATTACCATTTCAATTTATGGTTTGATTGATATCTCTAACGTTGAAGAAAAAGTTGCTAGAGATTTAGATATCGATGTTCATAAATTAGCTGAAGATGAATCATTATCAAATGAAAAAAGACCATCATCAGAAGTTGGTGTCGTTGACGACAATTCAAGTTCATCCCGTAAATAGATTTCTTTTTTGTACTTACCTTTTCATAATATCATGAATGTTTAATGTTTTTTATGCAAAATATAATATAATAATTTTAATTGATTTAAACATAATACTTGTAGGATTTGAGATTGACTAGTAATTAATTAAAAGTAGAAATTAATATTAAGCACTATACCAATGACTAATATTTTACGTAATAAGAATTTTATATGGCGGCTTTAATTCGCGAATTGTCAAGGAAAAAATGTCAACCAAAATTATTTGATAAGAAATTCAAAAACAGACTACAAGTAAACACCAACAACTAATCTAAGCGCTGATTTTTAAAGAGTCAATTAAAGGGCGGTTAATCATCTTCTGGGTATTCAATTCCTTCTGTGCTTGCTAGTCTACTGTTCTGCTAAAGTGTGTTGCTGAATTGGAAAGAAATGGCCACAATTGAAGGTCTGTACATTGCTGATGAAAGAGAGTAAGTGGATGGCGTTGAATAATGATGATCTGGTATTTTACTAACTGATTTGAATAGTACTTTGATATTTGAATATCCTACTTCTTCTTCTGCTCCTACGTTGAAGACCATCTTGTCAGCTATCAAGGGAATAGGGTCTCAAAATATTCATAACGATTCCATTATTCAAATTTCCAAGATCCATACAGTTTATAAGCTTTCTATTGAAAAAATATCATTATATGCACTTGTTGAAGACATCAGTACTGCTCAATCCTTGAATTTGAAAAGTTTGAACCAGGATGAAAGTGATGAAGACGATGAAAGTGATGAATACGATGAAGTTGATGATGACAACGAGGACAAAATTAACAAAAAATCAAGTAATAAGGACAATAAGGACAAAATATCAGTGATTAATCCAAATTTTGTGTTCTCATTCTTGGGGAAACTCATTGAAGTGTTGAAAGATTATTTTGGTACACCGATTAATCCAATGAAAATTCAAGCAAATTATGATATTATGTGTAATTTGATGCAAGAAATTTTAGAAGGTGGTTATCCATATATTACAGATTTAAACACTTTAAAAGATCTTGTTCCATTCAGCTCATCAATTGGGAGTAAATTATTACAAACTACAAATCAAATTGCTAAAAGTTATTCATCTTCAACTAGTTCATCTCAAGATCCTATTGCAAATTTAAATTCCAAATCAACAGATAATCAAATTCCATGGAGAAGCTCAAACGTTAGATATACAAATAATGAATTGTTTGTTGATATTATTGAAACTATTAATGTCATTTTAACTCCACAACAATTCAAATCAAGAAAACCATTAAATGGGTCTAATATCAACAATAAATTAAATCTTTATTCAAATTCTTCCATGCCACATAAATTAATACCCACTGTGGCAAATATCCAAGGAAGATTAGATTTCACTTCACATTTGAGTGGTATACCAGACATTTTATGTAACTTGAATCTAAATGGTCATTATCTGGGAATTCCATCATTACATAGATGTGTTAGAACAGAAAGATGGATTAATGATGAAGGTAAATTATCATTTATACCACCAGATGGGAAATCTACTATAATGAATTATCTTATTGATTTAGATTCTTACACACAATCTAAGACTCAAAGAAATATTGGATTTATAACACCAGATTTTAAAACTGGATTAGGTTTGAAAAAAAATGAATTTGAAATTGATTTAAATATAAATTTTTTCAAAAATGTTTCAAAAATTGAAAATTTAAAAATTGAAATTCAAACAGGAAATCAATTTAGTATAAAAATTTTAAGATTAAGTCATGGTGATTTCCAAACAAAATCAAATGGAAAATTTGAATGGATTTTCGATCCTGTAATATCTTTAGGTATAAATCCAATTTTACGTGGTGTTTTGGAAAAAAATGATGATTTTGAAGATGAATCAAGTTATAATCAAGATGATACAGATGAAACTGAAAATAATAATCATCATTTACCAGAAGCTCATTTCCCAAAATTGATTAAATTATCTTATAAAAATAAAGGTGCTGTTCCAAGTGGTATTAGAGTGGAATCCTTAGAGATTAAAAGAGGTCTAAATGATATTAAACCTTATAAAGGTGTTAAATATATAACACAGACTGGGGAATTTATCATACGATAAATCAAAACTGTGTACTCTCTAGAGTATTATAAATAATAAACTATATCTATTGATTGATGACATTGAGTTGAATTTAAAGCTAGTAGGACTTCGTTTATACTACGTCGGCATGTAAAATAATAAAATGTAATCTCTAAAGTATTATAAAAACAAAAGAATATAACGACTCTCTCTCTCTAACAGTAATGAACAAGTTGAATCATGGGAATGGCATATCAGAATCATCACAAGGCCATGCAATTCTAATAAATTGATGTGTATGTTGATAGTATGGCAAGAAAACACCCGGTTGAAGTTTGAAATCAATAGCATCATTCAAATCATTATTAGAAGCACCTTTATAAACAACAAATTCTTTCAAATGAGGTAATCTAACTTTGGTAATTTCAAATCTTAAACCTGAATGAGTATAAACAATACCTGGTAAAGCTGGTGGTAATCTTGGAACGATGTCTGTTGCTTGATAAACCCTTGAATAGGATGGGAATGGTAATTTGGAACCTTTAGCAACTTTTTTGGCAATATGTTCAGTATCAAAGACATCATCAACCCAATGATTAAAAGTTGGATCACCCATTCTTAATGATGCATAAGTGATTAATAAAGGATCATAACCTTTCAATAAGAACTCTAAACCACCTAATAAGGCATAACCACCACCTAATGAGTGACCAGTAACGATCAATTTGTAATCTTTTTTCATATAAGGTTCAATTGTATCTTGAATTTCATTGATAAATTTGGTAAATTCAACATAAACACCACAATGAACTAGACAGTTTTCACAAGTTGGTGTTTCTTCCTTTGTATGGTCTTTAATAGCTTGTGCCATTCCATTTGGATCTGAAGTTGAAACATTTTCAAAGATTTCATAACCAATATTGTTTGATAAAACAGGAACATATGGACATTGTAAAAATACAAAATCTGTAACAGTATCACCAGGACTTAAAGTACCTCTGAAGACAACATGAACTGTTTTAGCATCTTCATCAACTGCAACAAAAGCGGTACCACTTATTTGTTTCTCCTTGATACTTGGACTATAAATACCAACAATCTTCAAATTATCATTTTTTTCACAAAATGCCATCTTTGGACATGCTTCATTTAATGGACCTTCATAAAATGTTGATTCATAAGAACAATAAGAAGCTTTCTGTAAATGAGTATTCTTGAAAAGGGTCTTGTAAACATGATCACTATAATCATAAGTTTCATCTATTTCTTTATCATCTTTATCACCAATAGCAGCGCCAAAAGCTGGAACTAGAGCAAGAAATGGTAAGATAAGATTAGCAAAAATTTGTTTAACCTTCATGCTGATAATCAGTAGTACTTGTTGATATTCTTGAAGAACATCAGAATGGTACAAGGATCATCTTCTAAATGAAGATACCCTTTCTTCATTTATATACCTTCATATCTGTTTTTGTGTCAACCTATGATAGCTTTTCTACAGCTATTCATGTACAATTCGAATTGAAATGTTTTTGTGGTTGAATGTAATTATTAGTACTTCGGATTAATTATATGGATTTGTTACGAACACGCGGGTATACGGAAAAATTTAAAAAAAAAAGTACGACTTAATATTTTACTGAAAAAAATTCTTCTATTATACAATTATGATATTATAAACAAACGAGATTTGATCTCATTTTCTTTCTTCGTTTCTTGCAACACAGAAAGCATCAGAAACTTCAATAGCTTCGTATGTACCTTGTAAACTTGTCAGGACTCTATATTCGAAAGCATAAATTCCATTAACAGTATGAGTTTCAACAACTTGTGATCTTCTTCTTCCTCTTTTAACTTCAACTTCTTCATATCTAACATAGGTTAATGCAAATGGTGGTGTACCTTCAAATGAAAAGATAACTTCAGCTTGATCACCTTCATGAATATCTTGAACAATAATATCACCTTCACTAACTTCAACTGATGGAATTGGACGAACATTTATAGTTAATTTATCACTTAAATCTTTATTTTCTGGTAATGTGAAATTAACAACACAATTTGATGAAGAATCTTGTAGTGATGAAATACCAATTGTACCAGGTTCTGAAGCTAATCTTGAGAATTGTGAAGAACGTTCAACAGATTTCAAATCTAATCCATTAAATGAATAAACAACTGTGAATGGCGGTGTACCAATCAATTGATAACCAATATGATCACCAACACAATAGTTAACACTTGAATCTAATTGACTGATTTTTGGTGTATCTGTAATAGAAATTGAAATGTAATTACTTTCAGCAAAATCCTCTTGAATACAACCATCAGCATCAATAATTTTAACAATATTAACAATATGATTACCTAATTTCAAGCCACGATATAAATCTTTAAGATCCATTGGAGTTTTAATATCTTTCAAAGTTAAGAAATCAGATTTTGAACTGCTTTCATGATAAATTTCAAAAGTAATTGTATATGGTGCATTACCATTCAAATTCAATTTAATTGGTTCTAATAATGAATGGTCTAATAAATTGGTAGTACAAGTTCTATAAGATTTTCTCTTATCTTTAAACTCACCACTTGGTGATGAAATAACTGATTGACTAACAGTAATTGGATCAATATTATAACGAATTTTAGCTAAATCACTCTTTGAATAAATTGCATCATAAATACCATTAATAATATATTTAAATTCACCACCTTTATCATTTGGTAATCTAATTGAAGCAAATCTGGTAGCAACAGATATTGATTTTGATGATCTATAACCATTTGGATCAATAGCTGTATAATCAACAACAAATGGTGGTGCTCCATAAAGTGATAAATCAATAGAATCTTCATAAAATTGACAAACACGTGCTTTAGTGAAAACATTATTGTTAACCTTGGTTTGTTTAGATTGTTCATTAACTGCTAATGAAGGTTTTGGATGATATGTAACTTCATAAGTATCAGTTTTATCAACATTACCAGAACATAATGAATCTTTAACAGATTTTAATTTATAAATACCGGCTTTTGTAACATCAATACTTGATTTATGAGCATTTCTAAAAGATTTATGATGTGTTGAAATATATTCACCATTTGAATTATGATAATCATATGTAACATCAAATGAACCTTCACCAAGTAATCTAATTGGTAATTCCACCTTTTCACCTTCTTTAATCTTAATCTTTGTTGAACTATCTAATTGACCAAATCCAATAGATGGTATTTCTCTTCTAACTGCAATATTAGCATCTGCACCATTCAGATTAACTAAACAACCAGAATTATCCTCCACAGAGGTTAAAGAAACAATATATTCACCACCAACATTAAAAGCAGGAGTTTTAATTTCATAACGATTAGATTTAATATCTTTTATAGAATATGGTATTCTTTTATTTGTTAAAGTTTCAATAATATCATAATCTAATTGGAATGGAGCTTCACCTTTCAATTGAATTGCAACTTTCCCCTGGGAACCAAGACATAATGCACCACTCTTGTGATAATTGTGAATTTCTGCACTTGGTTTAACTCTCATTGATGTCTTGTATGTATAATCTGATGATGGTGATAAATGAATTGGTTCTAAATAAAGACTATCTAATAAATTATCAAATGAAATTTCATAATTTCCTTCAGTTGATGGTTCATATGAAAATCTATATCTTGTACCTTGTGAGATTAATTTTTTAGTTTCCAAGAATTTTCTTTGACCATTTTCAATACGATGAACAGATTGTTGTAAAGTGAAAGGTGGAGTACCAACAAATGATAAATCAAAAACAAGACCAACTTGACCAACACAAGAATCAGTGATTGGTTTAGAATTAACTTGTAATTTTGGAACCACTGGTAATGAAATCAAAACACTTGAACGACCTGTAACAACAGCTGGACAATGTTTAGTATTTACAGATTCTAAAGTATAAATACCTGGGTTTTCCACTGGTAATTCATCATTTTCATTTGTGAAAATATGAGTGAATATTTCTTCAGTTTTTTGTTCATCATCACTAATAAATTTAATTGTTGCTTCATAAGGTGCCGCATCTTTAGCAGAAGAATCAATATGTAAAAAAATTGATTTTTTCGTTGGTGAATTTCTATTTAATTTTTCACTTAAATGTAATTTTGGTGAATCATGAGCATAAAAACTATGAGATAATCCATAGGATTGGAATAAATTATCATTATTTTTCAAAGTTTCAGTGAAATTAACTAAATTTCCTAACCCATCAATAACTTCTTCAATTTTATAACTATAATCACCTAAATCTTTAACAGGATTTTCTAATTCAACTTGAACTGGAATTGATTTTGCCCATTCTAAATTAGATAATTGTTTTTTATTTAGAGATTTATATGAACCATGACTTAATAGTGGACTTTTGAAAAATTCAGGTTGTAAACTTTGATCATTAAATTCATAAACTTCATGATTTACCAATTTTTTATATTTTAATTTTAATGGTGGTACACCTGTGATTGTAAATTTAACTGTATCTAAATCACCATGACATTTATCATTTTCTAATTCATCTAAATTATCAATTCTAGCAGTTGGACAAGTTGGAACAATTAATGAAGAACGATAATTTCTTAAACCAAGATATTTTGAATCTAAAACTTGACCAATTTCATATAAACCAGTTTTCAAAATTGGTAAATTTAAATAATGAATATTTGGACCTGATATTGAATCTCTTTCATAATGATCATTAACATTTTTTTCAAATTTTCTTAAATCCTTTTTGGTATAATTTAATAAAATTGGAACATTTGTTTCTAAATCAACATATTTAACTTGAATGAAATCAATTTCTGAAGTTGAATTGAAACGAATTGGAACATGAACTTTATGATTTTTGACACCTTGTGGTAAACAAAAACTATCACCAAATGGATTTAAAAATGCAGTATTTTCTGGTAAGATCTTAATTGTATGTGAACCTTTAAAATGTTTATGAGGATCATAATTATTTTGAGATCGACTTGTACCACCCAAGATTGTAAGATCTTTATGATTTAAAGTTTTCCATGCTTGAAATAATAAAGTTGTTATTGGGAAACTTAGATCACTAACTAAGAATAAATTGATGGCTAATATAGCCAAAATTTGAGAAAAAACAGTGATTTTTTTAAATGTAAAAGATGGGATTCTGAATGCTGGAAGGAAATAAAGGAATGCAGAATCATAAAGGATATATTTAGTAATGAAATTGAAACGTTGACTTGGGAATCCTAAAAATGATGCAATTGGTAAATTACTCTTTAATAACGTTAGATCATAAATTTTGTATGATTGAATAATAATGAAAAGAGCAATGACACATCCCTTTTGATATCCAATATCCAATAGTGGTTGAGGTATTAGTGTTTGTGGTTGTTGATTGTGTATATAAGCATTCTTTAAATGTGTTTCTTTGATGATTGGTTTGGTTTCTTTAACTGATTCTCTTTTGATTGAACCTATTGAATCTCTTGATCTTGATCCATATTCAGATTCAAGTTTCTCTCTCAATGTCCTTTGACGCACAGTACTTGGAGTAGAAGGCTGGCTTCCCGGTGGACCATAGAGTTCACTCAATCTCTGTCTTCTCGATCTCTCCATAGCGATCAATTGACTTGACCAATTTAGCTAATTCTACCTACTATCTTGATGTTCTCTTTTGAAATGTTTTTGTTTTGATTTGTTTACAATTTTTTTTGCCCTTTGAAAGAATTCGCGAATTGAATTTTTGGTTTTGATTATGTAATTTATTACCAAATTAAAAATCACGTGAATATTACATAATCAAAGAAAGTCCCGCGAATTACTCAATTTCCTATAGTTAAGCTGCTTCCTATATTTAAAACCTATAATTAATGGATACTAATGAAGAAATATATCATGATCAAATATGGGAATAGTCTACAAAGTGGGTGTGTGTGTTAATAGTACCATATAAAGAGAACAAGTATATTCAACTCTCAACTCAATTGGTCCATAAATTTACCCCTTGTACGTAATCTAAGTTATAGTTCTAGCCCATAGACAAGCCCTTAGACAAGCAATCACTTAAAATTTACCCCTAATTTACTATTCACTATATATATTAAGAGAAAGAGGGAGGTTTGTATGATTCAAAAAGCACACAATCTATCTATTGTAGGTACAACTACACTAAGATACTATCAATTAGTGATTTTATTATACAATGAGTGACATAGAAACAGGAGACCAAGAAGTCAGAGCAGGAGGAAATACACAAGATGTAGACCATACTAGCTCAGCTGAAAGAGCCGATGATGCTCAAACTCAGTGAAGTGCTGATGACAACTTAGATCCAGATGTTCAAGCCAGGGTGAATAGAAACCGTCTACTTTTCGGAGGTTTAAAGAATGATGATTATGAATTTAATGATTTTCAGAAGGCTTTTACAGGTCAAGAAACTATGAAGGATCTACTTAGAGAGATGGACAAAGTGAGTACTGATTATAATCCTGATATTGCTGCACTAGTTCCACCTAGTGAGTTACTCCTAGGAAGAGGAGATCCAAATGATCCAAGATTAGCTGAGTGTGTAATAACTAATTCATATCGGAGAAGATTGGAGGAAATATCAAACTCAACTGACCATGAGTGATTCTTATTTGGTTCAAACAAGTAACTTACCATTTTATAATTAATTTGATTGAATTGTTTGATTTATGAAGCATTTTGAATTTTGTAGTATAACAATATATTGAAAACCCGCGAAAGAGTTTCTCTTTCAAATCCCGAGTTGATTACTGCTTATACGAAAAAGAGAGCCACCACGAGTATTTATTTAGAACTGGTCAATTGCAAAAATTGACTGGTGTTTTATTTTGGGTAGAATTTTGGATTCATATCACGTTAGTGGGTAGAAGAGTAGAAGATCAATCAGTTGTCAAATTTATATACTCGAGGAAGTTCATCGTCACTCATTTACTAGCTTTTCTATAATTTGTTTGGGCTGCTGATATCCCCATATTTTAAATATTTAATACCCATCAAAACAAAGTTAAATATCAAACTATTGGATCAATATGGTACTTTCAATAATACCGAAACAATATAAAGATGCTTTCCTAAAATATCTAAAGTTTGTTGGACCTGGTATCATGGTTTCAGTTGCCTATTTAGATCCTGGTAATTATTCAACAGGTGTTGCAGGTGGTGCAAATTATGAATATAAACTATTATTTGCAGTGTTTATGTCAAATATCTTTGCAGTTATACTACAATGTCTTTGTGTTAAATTGGGATCTGTCACAGGGTTAGATTTAGCTCAAAATTGTCGGAAACATTTACCTCCATGGTTAAATTGGACTTTATATTTTTGTGCTGAATTAGCAATTATTGCAACTGATTTAGCTGAAGTTGTTGGGACTGCAATTGCATTAGAAATCTTATTTGGAATACCATTAAATTGGGGTGTTGCATTAACAGTATTAGATGTTGTTGTTATTCTTTTCGCTTATAGACCTGAATCAAATTCAATGAGAAATGTTCGTGGTTTTGAAATCTTTGTTAGTGTTTTTGTATTTGCTACAGTGATTTGTTTTATTTTAGAACTTTTCAAAATTGATGTTGGTGATAAATGGCATTTATTTGAAGGTTTCTTACCATCAAAAGAATTAACCGAGGAAAAGGGTCTTTATTTAGCATTGGGGATCCTTGGTGCTACTGTTATGCCACATTCATTATATTTAGGTTCTTCATTAGTTCAATCAAGATTAATAGATTATGATATTAAACATGAAAATCATAAAAGTGTGGATCAACATAAACCTTCATTAAGTGCAATAAATTATTGTTTAAAATATTCTTACGCTGAATTAATTATATCATTATTTTTCATTGCAACATTTGTTAATTCTGCAATTTTAATTGTTGCAGGTGCTACACTTTATGGTCAACCAGATGCAGATGATGCAGATTTAATGTCAATTTATGAAATGCTTTCAAAATATATTTCACCAACTGCTGGATTAATATTTGCACTAGCAATGCTTTTCAGTGGTCAAAGTGCAGGTATAATAGGTACAATGTCTGGACAAATAGTTTCTGAAGGTTTTATAGAATGGAGTTTTAAACCTTGGGTTAGAAGAATTATAACAAGATTATTAGCTATATTACCTTGTATATTTGTTGTTTCAACAATGGGTAGAAAAGGTATAGCAGATATTTTAAATGGTAGTCAAGTTTGTTTATCATTAATTTTACCATTTGTTTCTGCTCCTTTAATTTATTTTACAAGTGTTAAACAATATATGCAAGTTGAAATTGATGATCAACAAGGTGAAAATAGAATTATTGGATCTATTGAAGGTTCAAATTATGGTTCAACTGAAACATCAGAATCAACTAATGATCCATTATTAAATAAAAATACAGTGGATTTTACAAATGGTAAATGGTTAAGTTTTTTTGCAATTTTAACATGGGCAACTATTGGATTTTTCAATATTTTCTTAATAATATCATTTGCTCGTGGTAAAGATGTTCATTTTTGAAGTGGGATAAAGTCCACATACATTTTTTAACAAAAAAGTCATGAATTATTAGAGTACATAGAAATTTATAATTATACATTGAAGTTGTATCAATCTTTATGGATGTTGATGTTTCATTATTTTTATCTTCTTGATTTATTCTTCTTTTTAGAATTCAAATTTTGAGTAGGAACTGGTAATGTACCACTATAATTTGTTTGTAAAACAGGTAATAATGGAGATGGTTTAATATCTGGTACTTTACCTGTACTTAAAACAATTTCTCTCAATAGTAAATTTGTCTTATAATATAATTTTTTCTCTTGTTCTGTTGGTTCAGTATATTCAATATTTGAAATTAATCTATTATTTCTTAAAAGATTCAATTGATTTAATAAATCATCAACTAATTTTGATTCTTCACCTTTTTCAAAAGCTTCTATCACATCATCATCAATTTCATTACCTGGTGCCCATTCATATAAATTATCAAGACTTATAGTATGATTTTCATCATCATCTTGACTTTTTGAAGTTGGTGGTGTAATAATATCTTTTGAAGCATCTGGAACTTCAATATCATTTGATTCTTTTGATTCATCTTTTGATTCATCTTTAATTTTAGATTCAAAAACAGATTTATCAAATAATTTTGTATATCCAATTTGTTCAAGCCATAAACGTCCTCTATCTTCTGAAGTAACCACTGTATTTTGTTCATCAACAACTGGTGCAAAACTTTGTAAATCACTATTATCTAACCATTTAGCAGTAGGCAGTGAATACCAATTTGGATGTAAAAATCTACTCAGGATTTCTGTTGGTGGTAATGTTGGTGGAGGAATACGACCAACTTGTGGTGCTAAAAATCCTAAATTTGTTGCAGGTGTTGATATTGTTTGTGGTACAACAATTGTTGTTGAAAAGGCTTCAGGTGGTAAAATTTCACGTTCATCTAATGAAGAACGTTGATTTAATGATGAAAATAATGGAACATTGTTTTGAGTCATTACAAAAAATGATTCACCATTTCCTAATGAATAAGATGTTGAAATTTTAATAAAATCTTGAGATAATACTGTTTCAAATTCTGATGGTGGAGTTTCCTTAGATTGACGATTTTTAGCTTCTTCTAATTCCTGTATCTGTATACTTAATCTATAACTTTCTCTTAATAAGAATTCAGTTGCAAATTTATAAAATCTATCAACATCAATATAATAATCACTACCAATTTCTTGATGTAAAAGCAAGATATAAGCTGATAATCTTATATCATGATATAATGAATATATTGTCTTGTAATGTTTGTCATTGTATCTATCAAGTATAGAATTTGATTTATAAGTCCCGAGATCATCAACTAATGCATGATAAGATTCACTTATTTGAGCAGGATTTGATTCTTCAAACTCTATAGGAATTTGAGCTTCCAATACTTTTATTTTAGTATCAGCACTAAGAGCAAATTGTTAGTATTTATGTCATATATCATCAAGATATAACTCAAAACACACATACGCTTTCAAAACCGTTATAACTTGATCTATAAACTCATTGAATATGTCATTATTCTGTGATGGTTTTACTAGAGATTTTTTGTTAGTACACATAGTCCCATCCCTTTACTCAATTGAATTGACACTCACTATCTGTAAAGCTCATTTTCCCAATCACACAATCCCCTGTTCTTGTCCCGGTGAATCACAATATCTTTATAATCTGAGCAGTTCTGATCCTGTCAAATCACTTCTTTCTCAGCTTTCACGACGCCAAAACTTTTGTCACTTTCCATAACAAAAAACTTGTGTTTACTTTTTCAATTTTTTGATTTTCATCACCAAAAAATTCAATAATTCGCGGGTTTTGTTGACTTCCTAATCGGGAAATAACAAGAGACAATACAAAGCAAAATACACAAAATGTTAATGTGTACATAATTTTATATGCATTCTATATTACAGGTTTATACGGGTATTTCTATACTTTTTATTCATTGATCCATTGACCAGCTATTTTGTTTTGTATGACTTTGATTGGTGGTAAATCCCATCCAATACCACCAGCACCAATAGCAGCACCAAATCTTGGAACAACATAACATTCTCTTTTTGTAGATGTGATATTCTTTGGAGCATATGGATGACCTAATGGTTTAGAGTAGGTTATTAATCCACTGTTTTTGGCGATGTTTGATAATGGTTTACCAGTAATGTCAGTTAAAGCTCTTAATCTTGATTTTGGTAGTATTTTAGAATCTGGTTTATTATTTGCACCAACATTAACTGATTGATAAACTAAATATGATGGTGGAACTTCTCCAGCATTACAAATTATTGATGAAGGATGGATGGAAACATATGGACTAGCATTTTCTTCATCACTTTTTGTAGGAAATAATGTAGCATATGGAATATTGATAATGTTTGTTCTATTGGTGATTTTAACGTCTGTATCTATTAAATCAGCCCTTATAGCAATTTGATCAACAAACCCAGCAGATACCATTTGTTTCAATACTTGAACTTGAATTTTACTTGGAACTCCTAATTTCAATTCTTTTTCAGTAACTGAAGCTGCAATACTTTCCTTAGTGGTGATTGATTTAACAATATACATCACTTGTTTTCTCAATTTGGAAATTTCCTCCATTGGTTTTGGTCTAAGGAAATGATTTCTTAAAAATTCATCTTTTTTAATAGTTGGAACATGATCAAATGCACAAACTGCACTTAATAATTTTAAAACATCACTATATTTATCCAATTTACAAAAAATAGTTCTTGATGAATGGAATTTTGAGCGTAATTTACGTTTAGCTTCTAATTCCTCTATTGATTCTTGTTCTTGATTTTGATCTTCATCATTATCATTTTGAATTGTTTCATTAATACCCAATTCCATTTCATTAATAAAAGGATCACCAACTGATAATGCAGAAACAATAGACACAACATATGGTAAACAATTTTGTTGATTACCCACTATAAGCATTTTAGCAAATCTTGGACTCATTGGGAAATAACTCATATTTTTACCTAAATCTGTAATTTGATTTTCTTTTGTTAATGCACCTAAAAATTGTAATAATTTTTCAGCTTTACTTAATGCAATTCTTTCAGGTGGAGTTGGGAATGGGAAATTAACAACATTATCTATACCCATACTTTTCATTGATAAAACAACACTTTCAATTGGCATACGTAAAATCTCAGGTTTAGAAAATTGTTGGAAATCTCTTTCAAAAACAGCTGAAGAATATAATCTATAACAATGACCTGGACCTGTACGACCAGCTCTACCAGCTCTTTGACCAGCACTTGCTTTACTAACCCAATCAACTTCAAAACTTTGAACACCAGTTTTATCATCAAAATGACGTTCTTTTGATCTACCAGCATCAACAACATACCTTATACCAGGAATTGTTAAAGAAGTTTCTGCAACATTTGTAGCAACAATACAAAGACGACTTCCTGCTGGTGGTTCTTTGAAAACTTTCATTTGTTCTTTTGTTGGTAATAATGAATATAAAGGTAAGACATAAAGTGGATCTTGATCTGTTTGACCTTCTTCTAAAGTTTCTTCAAAACCTTCTTCTTCACCTTCATAATCATCATCATCATTTCCATCATAATCATCATCAAATTCTTCATTTTCTTTAACTTTAACACTAAAATCAACTTCTTCAGCTTCTGTAGCTGCTTGTTTAGAATTTATACGAACATTTGCCACTTCTTCATCATCATAATTTTCTTTTTGAACTTGCTTTTGTTGTTTTTTATTCTTGAATGGGAATTCTTTTTTCAATTTCTTAACAACACTTGTAATTTCACTTTGACCAGTTAAAAAGATTAAAATACCACCTGGTGGTAATCTTTTATGAATTTTACAAGTTTTTCTAACAACTTCCTCAATATAATTAAATGAAGTTCTTCTATTGAAATGAATTGAAACAGGATATTGACGTGCTTCAACTTTTAAAATTGGTGGTGGAGCATCAAATAATACTGGGTTTTCACTAAAATCTGAAACTCTTAATGTAGCAGACATGATTATTAATTTTAATTTTTTATATTTTAAAGGTTCTTTAGCATTTAATTGAGCACGTAATTTAACAACTCTACTCAACATACCAATTAAAATATCAGTATTAATATTACGTTCATGAGCTTCATCAATAATAATTGAAGAATATTTGTTTAAGATAAAATCAGTCATCATTTCACGTAATAAAACACCATCAGTCATAAATTTCATTCTTGTATCTGGTTTAGTTGTTGAATCAAATCTAATTTGATAACCAACTTTATCACCATGATTACCCAATTCATTTGAGACACGTTCAGCCATAGAAACAGCAGCAACTCTTCTTGGTTGTGTAATACCAATCATACCTGGGGTATCTGGACTTGATTGAGTACCATAACCGGATTCATATAAGAATTGAGGAACTTGAGTAGTTTTACCTGAACCAGTTTCACCACAAATAATAACAACATCATTATGATGAATAGCTTCCATAATTCGATGTTCTTCACCGAAAACAGGTAATTGCATTCTAATTTTTTGAATTTCATCAGGTCTTTCCACATTAACGTAAAATGCTTGTCTTTTACTTGATTCATCAACTGGAATGAATTCTTCTTTTAAATCATCTTCAAGATCTTCTGGACGATCAACTCTTTCATAATGAACATTTGGTAATGATGGAGCACTTGGAGCTTCACGACCTTCTAATTTCCTTATCTGTTGATCAGCCCATTCTTTGAAAGCTTCAGCTCTGGAACTATGTGTAAATTTCTTACGTTCTTCATCTTCTGGATCTTCATCTTCTTCTGAGTCTTCTTCTGAGTCTTCTTCGTCATCATCTTCTTCTTCATCGTCTTCTTCACCATCTTCTACTTCTTCATCATCATCAATTTCCTCATTATCATCAACTTCCTCCTCATTAGACTCTTGTTCTTCTTCATCAGATTCATCAACTTTTTCTTCATCTTCATCTTGATCTTCTTCTTCATCATCACTATCACTTTCAAAATCTTGTTCATCTTCGATTTTATGTTTTCTTCTATCTTCAGCTTCTAATTTAGCTCTCCAATTATAACTTTTCTTAATTTTCTTTTTAACTTTTGGAATGTTTTGGAAAGAAAATCCAGTACCTGTACCACCAAGTGAAGTTGGTCTAAGATCAATAAATGAAGAAGTTTCACCACCAAATGAACCAAACTTATCTTCACCATCATCATCATCATTATTATCATCTGAATCTTGATCAATTTGATCATCATATTGAGCTTCTTGTTGCTGCAGTTGTGGTTCATCTTTATGATCTTCATCCCAATCTCTAACTTGACGTTCTTCATATAAGATCTCTTTAGTTCTTTCATCACCTCTACCTTGTCTTTCTAATTCTAAAGCTTCAGCAAAATCTTCTCTTTTGGTTTGTCTACCAGTACCTAAAAGTTTTGAACTTTTCAATAATGAAGTATCAAATTTAGATTCTTGAAGTTTTTCAATCAATACTTGTTTTTCTTCCCTTTTCAATTGATGTTCAATATATTTATCTAATCTCTTCTTCTTAGCTCTTGAAATTTTGGATTCTTCTTTAGGCCTCACTTGTTCCTCTAGCTTTCTCTTCTTAGCTTCTCTTTCCTCTTTAGACATTGGTTGAAAGATTTCAGCATTTGTATTCTCTGGTTCTTGAGTTGTTGGTGTTGTATCTTGATCTTCCCCATTACCTGTACCATCATCTAAATGACGAGTAAACTGCTTCTGTCTAACCTTACGCAGCTCATTTTGTTTGATGAGCATACCCTGACGGGCCTTCTCGTTGAATCTCTTTCTGTATTTACCCATCTTGACCACTGGGTTCTCCTAAATTTCCAATATCTTTGTTTATTTTATTGTTTTGCAATAATTTTTTTTGTTTATATGCGATGAGGTAAATTTTTTTTTTTCTTAATCTGCTTAATAAGCAAAATCAAAAGCTTCACGAATTCAATATTCATCACCGAAAAGGGTTTGAACAGCTTTGAAGTCAGACTAGAACTGGGCTAATTAGACGATTGTCAGTGGAAAGAAGAGGTTGTTGCTTGGAGGGTATTCGGGTTTCAAGGCCATGTCGCACAAGTTGGATGTTGAAGATGGGCTCTACGGGATCATAGAGTCGCCCAATATCTCGAGAATTCGCTTCGGAGAGTACGAATTGAACACCTGGTATGGGAGTGCAGTGTATTTTGCTAAAGACAAGTCTACACTGGGGTACAAATACAATCCTACTGGAGGTGCTGGTGGTGGTGCTGGGAGAAAGAAATCAGATGTTAATAAGGATGATATTTGGCTAGAAAAGCTGTTTATTTGTGATTCATGCTTCAAATATACCGATGTTAAACAAGAATTTGATGATCATGTACAATCATGTGAATATGAAAATAAACAATTGGGTAAAATCATGTATAAAGATGAGAAATATTGCATTAGGAAAGTTAGAGGATCACATCATAAACTTTTCACACAGAATCTATGTCTTTTCACTAAATTATTTTTAGATAATAAATCAGTATTTTTCACTGTGGATTATTTTGAATTTTATATTGTTTATGGATCACAAAATAATAAACCAATGGGATTTTTCTCTAAAGAGTTACTTTCATGGGATAAAAACAATTTAGCATGTATCTTGGTGTTCCCACCATATCAAAGAATGCACTTAGGTACATTATTAATTTCATTTTCATATGAATTATCAAAATCTCAAAATTTAATATCAGGTCCAGAAAAACCATTATCACCTTTTGGTCTTATAGGTTATTTAAAATATTGGACATCAATTTTAACAAGAGAATTTGTACATGGGAAATTATCAAATAATGAAACTGTTACATTAGATGAAGTTAGTAAAATTACTGGAATACGGCAAGATGATGTTGTAATGACTTTAAAACATATGAAAGTTTTAGTAATGAAGGATCAAATAATTTATATTAAAAAGAAAATTTTGGAAGATTGGGCAAAGAAAAATAAAGTTAGTTTTGAACCATTACTTAAAAAAGGTGGACTTCTACTTGAATGAAAATTCATTATTATAACGTTCATCTATATATATACAACTTTGGAAAAAAATGGACAATCACTTGTATGAAAACAAACATTCTATGTAGCTTCAAACAATGTCTCAATTTCTTCAACTCTTCTTCTTCTTCTTTCTTCTTCTTCAGCTTCAACAGCTTCACCAATTGTTCTTTTACGTTCTTGGATTTTCAACATTTTTTCTTCAATACTTCCCTCCATAATAAATCTAACAACTTTAACATTACTTTCTTGTCCAATTCTATGAATACGATCAATAGCTTGATCTTCGATACTAGGTGACCACCATGGATCACACATAAAAGCTCTTGAAGCATGTGTTAAATTTAATCCAACACCACCAGCTTTTAATGATAATAATAACACTGTAACACCTTGTCTTGGTTCTTTAAATTCTTTCAAGATATTTGATCTACTATTTAAACTTAATCTACCATCAAATTTAAAAACTGTTAACCCCTTTTCTAATTGTAATTCTCTTTCCATTATATCCAAAAATGTTGAAAATTGTGAAAAAACAACAACTTTTTCATTAGCTGTTTGATCTCTAATAATTCTTAAATGAGTTAATAATGCATTTAATTTTGATGATTTTAAAGAATTATCGAAAACTGATAATTCAAATTTATTTTTAGTTATTGATAATTCATTTTTCCTAGCTTTAACTAATTTTGAACTTGAAATTTGATGTCTGCAATTTGGACATAAAGTTTCATTACCTTTCATCTCTTGATAATCACAATGTTCTAAAATACATGATATACAAAATGGATGACCACATTCAGTGAATGATAATTGATCTGTTGGAATTGGTTGATTTGTACAAATTGAACATTCTAAATCTTCAATATTTTCAAATTTTTTATAAATATTATTGAAAATTTCACCAACATCTCTTGGATTAAAAGTTTCAGTCATTTTTTTCAAATCATCGGGAATATCAATATTTGTCACTTGTTTTGATGATAAATCTTCATCCATTTCATCTGAACCACCATTAATTAAATCCATATGACAACAAATTTGTCTTAATCTTAAAATATGAACTAAAATTGTTGTATATCTTTTCAAAAGATCACCTTTTGCAATACTTGCACGAACTGAGGATGAAGCTCTTGCTAAAAACCAATCATAAAGAGCTTTTTCCTTTGGACTGAATTTAATTCTTTCAATAACAACTTCCTTTGGTGGTAATTCCACTAATGCCTTACCATCTTTTTTCATATTCTTGGTTCTTCTTAATAAAATTGGTTCTAATATAGATTGAACAACATCAAGAGCTTGTTTATAATTTTTAATTTCAAATGGAACTGTAACGAAAGTTTTCCAATATGAAATATTTGACCATGGTTGTAATTCTAAAAATTTTATTAAGGCAAATAAATCATCTAATCTATTAACGATAGGTGTACCTGTTAATAACCATTTTCTTGAACTTTGTAAATCATAACAAGCTTTTGTAGTTTTGGCCATTCTATTTCTAATATTATGACCTTCATCTAATACAACTCTGAAAAATCTAACAGAAAATAAACCTAATTTTGGTAATTCACCACCTTCAACTTTAACATATGACACTAATTTTGACCATTCATGTTGAATTGTACCATAAGTTGTTAATACAACCATTGGTGGATTTTCACCACATAATTCATTTTTTAAATCTTTACCAGATTCTGTACCATAATAAATTATAATTTTAGAATCTGTATTATTAGCTTTTAAAAATTCATCTTGCCATTGAGATAATAAAGAAGTTGGTACCACAATTAAAGTTGTCTTGAAAGCATATCTTTCCTTTATAGCTAATGATGCATCATAATCTTTATCAAATGGAGCATTATGAACTAAAGCTAATGTAGAAACTGTTTTACCAAGACCCATTTCATCAGCTAATATACCACCACGACATAAAGTTTTCAATATTGGTTTTTCTAATGAAAATTCACCTGAATATAAATTTGCATAAAAGCATTTTTGATCATAATTTTTCCTTAAATCTTCATTTCTCATAACTGCCCATGATCTATCCTTGGGCCATTTAAATTCTTTCCATAATGGATTCATTTGTTCATCTTGTTGATCATTAACAATTTCACGTTCACCACGTAACATCCATGTTAAACCTTGTTTTTGATAAGGTCTTAATTCAAATTTAAAATTATCAAAAGTTTCAGTTTCTGGTAAAGTTGCTAAAACATCTGAAGTTTGAGTTATTCTATAAAATTCTTTCAATTGATTTAAATTTAATTCATCGGCAGGTTTTTGATCTGGATATTGTGTTGGTTGAATGTTATCTGAACTTTCTTCATCTTCTAGATCAATAACTTCATCTTCTTCATCATCATCATTAGCACCATCTGCAGTTCTAACTTGATAATCCAATTTATTAAACAGTTTAAACAATCCAACCTGTCTTTGTCGTATAGCTTTTTCAGCTTCACTTTCAAATTGAACATTGTTGAAACTATGTTGTTTTTGTTTCAATTGTTTCAAACCTTCTTCAAAAGAAGCTTGATCTGCCCATTTTTCAAATATTTTAGAAGTTAAATAACAATCTAATTGAACAATAAATGAATCACCAGTACTTAATCTCCCATCACATAAGACAACAGTAACATCAAAATCACAAATATCTTGATCAACAAGTGGGAACAATATGGCTGCAATATCTTCTGGGACTCTACCAATTTCTTTAGCTCTTGACGGGTCATTATAATCTTGAACTAATTTAATATATGATACGGTAGATGCTGACCCACTACCAACTCTTCTTTTTTTATTTGTATTCTGTGTTGTATTCTTAGCAATTGTTAATTGTGTACCATAAGGTATTGGTCTAACAGTTGGTCTCGTTGCCCATCCAACAACTTGTAAACTACCAATAAATCTTCTCCAACTTATAGTTGGTGATAATTCCTTTTGTTGTATGTTATAACTTGGTTTCCTTCTCTTTGTAGCTGTTCCCTGTGTAGATCTAGATCCTAATGATGAAAATATACTTGGTTGTGTTGAAGATTGTGAATAATTTGGTGATGAACGTAAAGGTGATGATGTAGTAGGTTGCTTTGGAGGTGAAGGATCAAATACAATACCATCATAATAAGCATTCACAGCAGATATCACAGGTGTTTCTTTATCCTTGTGTGTTTCAAATAACTTTTGTACTTCTGGGGGACTAATACCTTGTATAATTGCCTGAAGTTGAGATTCAAAAATCATATAAGCATCATCTTCTTCATTAACATCTTCATCATCTTCATCATTAGCAACAAACAGGTTTTGGCCAGTACCCAGTTTAACATTTCCATCCGTAGCTGTGGTATCAGGAGCTGTGGTTGATTTATCCGTTACTGGCGAGCTCATACTATTTGCAGCATTACTTGATTCTTTCAATATACTATTTTGCCTTATAAAATCATGATGATGTTCTATTGGATCTAGCGGTTCAGATTTGACCTGTGTGGTGGATGATTCCATTGAAGTGTCGAAAAACCTCGAAGTCTCTCTTTCTTGTGACATTCTTACCAATCACCAATATGAACAATTATACTTGTCTTCGATTTTTGCCTTCAATTTGATAATTTTGTAAACAAAATAAATTCATTATACAAATTAAAAAAACGCGTATTTTTCCTTTTTCGCGTCTCATTTTCTAGACTTCCCAAAGAAGAAACTAAAAGTATTTCATCCTTGAATAAGTTTTTTCTGGTTTTTCTTTGTGGCTTCTAACAAAAAAATATAAATAAACATTTTTTGAATTTCATACAACTTCTCGAGAGTTTAAAGGTAAAAGAAAGATAACAACTTCCCATTTTAAAGCTGTTTATTAAACTGAGAAAACAAAGTGCTTGGTGATGCTGATTATATGACATTTAAAGAACATACAATACTTCTTATCAATAATTTCAAAAGAGAAAGTATAACACAAGCATGGCCTCTTCCACATTAAGGAATTGGTCATATAAAACATCTTTAATATTCTTTATTGTGTTTTTCATTGGATTTTGTTCAGTTATACCAATTGATACTATTGTTCAAGCTTCTAAATCATCAAATTATGCTTTGAATACATTCGTTGTTGCCGGTGCATTGGTTTTATTTGGTGTGACAGCTATTATTCTTACAATTTCAAGAATTTATATACAAAAATCTTCATTACAAGATATACCTAAACGTTATGTTCCATTAGATGATGGTGATTTACCAAAAGAATGTGATGTTATGATTAATGAAAATTTTGCTAAATGTGAAAAAATAAGATCTATGGGTCTTGATACAAATGAAGATGTTAAACATCCTGGATTATCAGGTCCAAAATCTGAATTATTACCTCCATCATTAAGTTTTGATGATGTTGTTCGTGCAGTTGGTGATAAATTTAAATATGATGGGTTTTTAATGGGTACTGAAACAAAAGTCCCTAAAAATTCAAGTTTTAGAGAAATTATTTCATATCTTGAGAATCAAGGAGTTGCAACAGATTTAAAATTAAATAGAGATTATGCTGAACTTTATGAAACTTTAAGATATTCTGGAAATTTAATTAATGAACAAGATTTTATAAAATTCATGCAATTATGTATTGATTTTGTTAAATTAGTTAGATTTAATATGGGTGAAACAGAAATTGAACCTATTGATACAAGAAGATATAGTGAATCTGAAATTTCAAGATCAACAACAGGTAATGGATTAAATTCTACAACTATTGATTTTTATTCAAAATTATCATTACCCAAATCATCACAACAACCTCGTCATGGTAGTACAAGTGTTAGTTATTTAGATCCATTCACAACTAATAATAATTATAATAATAAGAGACCAAGTTATTCATATGATAATAATCATGCATCATCATCAATATCAGATCAAAGATATCAAGATCAATTGAAAAGAGTTGGTACAAGTCAAACAGTCTTATCATTTCGATCTAATCATGATTAAATAGTAATCCTTTAATAGAATATAGAGAATAATATAATGTTTAATACTTAAAGTTATTGATTGTATGATCCGTATCTGTCATGTTAAAACTCACTAATCTTAGATGTACATGTCTTCGGTAGATCATTTGGTTAATATAGGCCCAGTAGATTATGAATGTAATTAGAATATCCTAAAAACTTCAATAACTCAATGGCCAAATTGTGATCATATCATCTGGTTACAAATTGGCAAAAAAAAGCTAAAAAAACTCAATATATGGGTATATTCTATATTAATAAATTAAATGCAAATTATATTTTCAAATTTTCATGATGTTTTAATATCATCTTTATTTTGTGGTAATTCTGAATATTTTCTATTATTTTTATTACCTTTAAATTTCCCCAATATACCACGTCTTTTAGATAAAGCTTTTTGTTTAATCTTGGTAATATCACGATCATTACCAGTAATCCAAACGAAAATATACATCCCAATTGCAGCAACTGCTACAACTGATGGAATTGACATCATTATATAATAAGCTGAATCATCAGAAATACCTTCATCTTCTAATTTTCTTGTTTCTTTATTTTTCTTAGCAACTTTTGGACCTTTTAGAATTTTAAAAACAGTTGCATCTTTTAATAAATTAAATTCATCATCTGGAATAGATTCTGGTTGAATTGAAATACCAACTTGTTGTTCAAATTTACCTAATAACCAATCTTCTTGAATTTCTAAAGGATAATAACCATCTATATTTTCAATCCATTCAGAAGTGAAAAATGCAGATTCAACATCTCTTTTATGCATACCTTTATCTCTAATTGATTCTTTAACATAACTTAAATGAATACGAACTTTTTCCACTGAATTTGGATAAAATCTTGAAAACCAAGTTATAAAATAAGTTTTACCTAATTTTAATTGTGAACCTTCTTTTGGAGTACAAAATGGTGCACTTTCAATATTTTTAGCTAGACCTTTTTTATAATAACGATCAGGTGTACATCTAATCAATGGATTTAATGAAACATAAGTTTGATCTTCTGGGATCCATTCAACTTCTTCATGAATAGTATCAGGATCCATATTATGAGCTTTTAAATCTTCATAATTATATGTCACCGTAGTGGCAGTTTGGAAATAAGTTGAATAATCTGGTGAAGCTTTTTTAGTTTGACCATTTTTAATTTGTGGTTTTATAGTTTTTGGAGAACCATCACCATTTAATGAAATCCAAGGTAAAGCTTTATCAGTTTCAGTAGAAGGTTTACCACTAAATGTAACACCTTCTATCACAGTTGGTGTAACAATTTCTCTAACAGATGAATATATGGTACGAACCCATGGTTTTGGGATCTCTGTAGTTGATGAACTTGTTGTTGAATCAGGTACTCTAACTTTCTTATAACGTTTATTTAATTTTGGAGCTGGGGTCACTGTTGGGATTGATATTGATTCAATAATAGCAGCACTAGCCCCCATGGCCAATGCAATGGTATAAAGCAACTTCATAGCAAACACTTCAACTGATTTCAATCACTGAAAATAACCAATAAAGAAACACAAAATATACCAAAAATATACTCAATTAATATACTTTTTTTTTGAGTAAACAATAGTATTTTCAATTCTCAGATCAAAAAATCACTGAGAGAATTAAAAAAAAAAAAAACAGTTACCGAAATATCCTTGATTTCCTAATTGGGTAATAATATGGTATTTTGGAAGACACAAACACAATATGTCTATTTAATCTTTTAAAAACTACATTTAAATCAAATTTAATCAAAAACTAACCAGTATTTTGTCGTTTGATATACCAGTTGTTTTATCCTTATAAAAAAGTCATTTTGGTATGATTTTGACTAAGAAATGACATAATCTGTGAGTATCTGATGGCCTAAGTATATTTTTAAGTGCATATATTTAAAAGTTAAGAGCATAAACTTGAATTTGGAACAAATCACCATTGTCAATTACAGTCTTGAGTCATTTGGTCAAATTCAATTATAAAGGACCATAGATAACCTTTCGAATAATCTTTTCAATCTGTTAAAGTTATAGCTGATACGTAAGGCCAGAAACAAATTTAAACGCATTGGAACATTGGAACATTAAAGTCCATTTCAAAAATATGTCAAGGCCTCTCAAAATCATATCAATTGATGCTTATAATACATTATTTGTCCCTAGATTATCAGTAATGAAACAATATGCTGAAATTGGGTTAAAATATGGTTTAGACTTATCAGAGGATCAATTATCACAAAAGTTTCCAAAAGGTGAGTATATTCAAATTGATTAGACAAAAGGTGAAGACAAGAAACTAATTGATTTACGTTATATATAGCTTATAAAGAATTAAGATCTTGATATCCAAACTATGGGAAAGCACAAAATTTAAACTATGAAGAATGGTGGTCAAAATTATTGATAAACTTATATCATCCAAAAACTATATCTCAAGATTACATTAATGAATTGATGAAATATTTTTCAAGTGATTTAGGATATTCTGGATATGATGATGTTTCAAAATTTCTTTCCAAGTATTCACAAAGAGATGATGTTTTATTTATTGCTTCAAGTAATGGTGATCCAAGAGTTATTGAAATTTTGAAAAGTCTTGATATATTGCAACATTTCCATAAAGTTTATCTTTCATATGATATTGAAGTATCTAAACCAAATAAAGAATTTTTTGAATATATATTAGATGATCTAATGAAAAATGTTGAAGTTTTACAAAATTCATCAAGAGAAGAAATATTTGAATCAATTTGGCATATTGGTGATGAATTAGAAAATGATCTTGAAGCTTCTGGAAAAGCTGGATGGAAAAGTATTTTAATAGATCGTCAAAACCAATTTGAAGAATTAATAAATAAAAAAGATGATGAATCTTTAGCTAAAATTAAATTGAATACAACTCTTCAAACAACAAATTCTATCCATGACAAAGTTATCAAATTGGATGAGAAAAGATTTGTTGTTAATAACTTTGATCAGATTTCAAAGATCATTGGACTAGATGAGTAAATAAAAGAAATCAATTAAACATCAATTCGAGCCTTGAGGAAATCGATTATCGTAGTATTGCTGCTTAATGTATGTTATAAATCCGAAATTTGTTATACATGTAGGAGGTAAACATGTTTCCTTATCTAAATTGAATGCATAATATTTTAACATCTGTCGCATATCAACAAGAACAGCGTACAACAAGGCTGATTGACGAATGAATCGTCAAGTCAGAGTTTGAGCAATATCGATAAACTCAGTTAAACCTTCCCTCAAGTAACTTATAGTTCCACCTTTTTTACTAGTATTTAACCTATTACGCTTTATGACCTTTGCTTCTACTCGGGATTCAAATGAAGATCAACAATCATATATAGTACTCTTCATATGAATTTGAAGGTGGATCATTAATAGTATTCCTTGATTCTGTGGTACAAAATTGGGTCTATACGTACTTTACCATATATGATTTGTATAATTTGTGGCTCAGAAGTTAAAATTGATCAGATCTATTGCACATTTGTATATATCTAAACAAATTAATAGGGATCATTGATACCGATGATAATGAACCTTGATTCTCTTCATGAGATTCAAAATGCCAAACGTATTGCAACTTTACTCATGGATCACAACACCTCTGAGTATATTAAAGTACAGTCAATCTTTGTTAATTAATCTTGAGATCTGATTTCATGTTGTATATGTATACACGATTTTCCAAGATTCATTAAATCTAGAATAAGGAGCTGAAAAAAAATTTCTTTTGACACCGCTGTAAATCAAACGGTTTAACTTAATTAGGAATCTTGAAGGAACAGGTGGGTATAAATCTTCACCAAGGTAACCGATGTGATGCTTCTAATATAAAGAAAGGAGGTGTCTGGTATACCAGAAGTAAACGTAGTGAGCAGTAAGATATCTTGTACTGAGAAGATAATAAACATCTACTGGGTTGACACGATAGTAGATACAGAGTATAATGAAAAAGAGAAAACAAACAACGGTTCTGAGTTCATAACGCACGCTAATCTTGATTCATGTATACTAATTTCAAATCTCAGATGAAATATTCACCTTCAAACGTTTGTAAGTTATCGGTAATCATTTTGTTGTTGGTATTTGAGCTTTGATGATTTGATCCTTGAAGTTGGATTTAAGAAAGGTACATCATAAATCAGCTCTCCTTACATAAACAAACATAATTAAAATTTTGAGGTGTAGTATCCGTTTAAACTTCCAAACAATTGATTGTTGAAACTTGAAACTTGAAACCAATAGCCTATATGGATTCAAGATCAACTCTTTGTTCAAAAGATTTGCTATTGTGAATACCGAAGAACTTAGAAGCCTTAAAAGGTTAGGTTCACTTCTTACTGTCTTATTGTGAAACAACCGTCAAACCAACAAATGAAAACTATGGCTTGGAATTTGGAACTTGTAAGTTGAACAAGTCTTATCTTTCAACCGCAGTAAGTATCTATGTAGATTTGATCCTGTGTAAATTTGAAACGCTCCCAAGGTTCATATTTTCATAAATTTTCTGTTCAGTTTTACAAATTTTACAAATTACGCGTGTTTAAGCATCAATCACAAAACAACTGCGCAACACTTCAAAGAACTTTTTTGGCCTTTCATGGGCCATTTTGCACTCAAACCTGTAAGAGAAAAGATTGTTCCTTTATGAAACAGATTTAAACATATGAAAACATGGTTTTAACTCATTTAAGTAATTCTTGGAATATTAAAGATCATCGTATTATATGTACCCTTGAATCTTGAATCTTGATCAAACTTTGGTGATTTTATGAATCTTGAAACATGATATTTAAACAAATGAGAATCCCTTTTATTGAAAACAATAAGTTCATACAAAATGATAGGATCAAGGTCAATAGTCATTCATTACATCACAAAATAACCTTCACAAGTTCTTATAATGCGTTTCACTCATTTAGTTATAAGTTCTTTAACATTCATTCAATCATTAGCACTTGATTTAGATACTTCAGATTCAAAATCAATTTGTAAAGCTGCAAGTACTATCGCTCAAGGTGCTTTACATTACTATGATGGTTCAGAATATGGTGGATCAGTAGGTTGTTTCAAACCACCATATTATTGGTGGGAATATGGTGTTGCATTTGGTTCATTAATTAAATATCAACATCTTTGTGAAGATAATACTCATGAAAATTTAGTTTATAATGCTATTGTTTCACAAATGGGTGATGATAAAAATTATCAACCAACAAATCAATCAAATACTGAAGGTAATGATGATCAAGCAACTTGGGGTCTTACTGTTTTAGAAGCTGCAGAAAATGGTTTCAAATCTCCAGAACAAGATGGTCATCCAAGTTGGACTCAATTAGCCAAAAATGTTTTTGATGCAATTTATAAAAGATGGGATGAAGATTCTTGTAATGGTGGTCTTAGATGGCAATATGAAGAAAGTCGTGGTGGTTATAATTATAAAGCTACTGTGGCTAATGCAAATTTATTTCAAATGAGTGCAAGATTAGCAAGATTAACTGGTGAAACTAAATATGTTGATTCTGCTAAAGAAATTTATAATTGGATTTTAGGTTCTGGTTTAGCTCATGAAGGTGAATGGGGGATTGAAGTTTATGATGGTTCATATACAGATGATAATTGTACTGATGTTACAAAAGTTTTATGGACATATAACTATGGTGTTTTATTAGCTGGTACTGCATATCTTTATGATGTTACAAAAGATGAAGAATGGAAAGATCGTACTTCAAAAATCATTTCAGGTTCACAAATTCTTTATAATAATACTGTTCTTTATGAAAGAGCTTGTCAAACTTATGATATTTGTAACACTGATCAAAGAGTTTTCAAAGCTATTTATGCAAGATATTTAGCAATTGCAGCTAAATTAATTCCAGATACTGCTGAAACTGTTAAAGGTTTAATTGAACCAAGTGCTGAAGCTGCTGCTCAATCATGTTCAGGTGGTTCAGATGGTGTTACATGTGGATTAAACTGGAATATTGATGGTTGGGATGGTAAATATGGTTTAGGTGAACAATTAAGTGCATTGGAAATTATTCAAAACTTATTGGTCACTGATAGAGATGGACCAAAGAAACATAATTAAAGATATACCCAATTTAATTTCATTTAATTTTTCTTCATTCGTTCAAGTTTAGTGTGTTTTTAGTTCAAAATTGCATATAGTTTTTAGTTTAATTGTATTATAGATGGGGAAGAGGTCTTCAATATATCACGTTCGTTTATTAGTTTAAAACTCTTGTAGAAAATATTAAAAATAACTAGCTAATACTACTATACATAATACTAATATTAAATTCTTAAAGCCTAGACTCACATTATAAAAATTCACGCGTCTGGTGTTTGGGTTTCAGGAACTATAGTCTCCAAATTCTGATATTCTATTTTTAGAATGCGCGCTGCTGTCAAAACACCAGGACACCACTATTTGTGATTCTTAGACCCTTCAGAGAAACATAGCCTAATTATCTTTTCTTTTATTGATTTACTGAAAGGGTCCAACAGATTCACACACATCATCTGTTAGATATATGGAGAAGATGATGGAGAAAGGGTCTATTAGAGGGTGGTTAGAGTTAAAAAAATGACATATAAAATACAAGACCAAGTTAAAGCCAAGTATGCAGAGAAAGCGTTTATTTTATTAGTATCTTGATAAATTTACTGTGTATAATCTAGATGTGTGTAGTCCCTGTTTTGCAGGTCTTGGGGCTTTCTTGGTATTTAAGTTTCAAAACATTTTTTTTGATTTGGAAAATGGGAAGGGAAAAATTCCAAAACAAAATAAAACAAATTTAGATTAAATATTTACGTATTTTCTTTGATATTAGTTTGATTTTAAAGTCAACCTTTCTTTGATTGAATTGGTGAATTCACTACAGTTTTATTTATCTTTCGACTGAAGAAGGATAAAGATCAGAAAGAGATCTATACTACATAATTGAAAATGAAGATCTCGTTACTACTACCGTTATGTTTATTATTCTCCACAACTTTAGCATTGGATTTAGATATAAATGATCAAGATTCTATTTGTTCAGCTGCTGGAACAGTTGTTAATGGTATGCTTGATTATTATGATGGTAAAAAGTATGGTGGTGTTGTAGGGATGTTTCAAGCTCCATACTATTGGTGGGAAGCTGGTCATGCCTGGGGTGGTGTTTTAGATTATTGGTATTATTGTCAAAATGATTCAGTTGAAGATGTTCTTTATTCTTCTTTAATGGCACAAAGAGGTAATAATAATGATTTCATTCCAAAGAATCAATCAACTACAGAAGGTAATGATGATCAAGGTTTTTGGGGGATTTTTGTTATGAGTGCAGCTGAAAGAAATTTTACAGAACCAAAGGATAAAGATGTTCCAGATTGGTTAAGTATGAGTCAAGCTGTTTATAATACAATGTGGGAAAGATGGGATAGTGATAGTTGTTCAGGTGGGTTAAGATGGCAAATTTTTACTTGGAATTCAGGTTATGATCATAAAAATACAGTTAGTAATGCTTGTCTTTTCCAAATGGCTTCAAGATTAGCAAGATTTACTGGTAATGATTCTTATGTTGAAACTGCAGAAACTGTTTATCAATGGTTAATTGATACTCAATTTGTTGTTGATGGTGATAAAGCTTATGTTTATGATGGTGCTGATATTTCAAATAATTGTTCAGATATTGTTAAATTAGAATGGTCTTATAATTATGGTTTATTAATTGGTGGTGCTGCTTATTTATACAATTATACTGAAAGTGATGATTGGTTACAAAAATTAACTTCTTTAGTTAATGGTGCAAAAGATTTTTTCAAAGATGATATCATGTATGAAAGAGCATGTCAAGGAGCAGATAATTGTAATAATGATCAACGTTCGTTTAAAGCTGTTTTTTCAAGAGCTTTAGGTATGACAACAAGATTAGTTCCATCATTATATGATGAAATTAGACCTTTATTAGAATCATCTGCAGAAGCTGCAGCTAAATCATGTTCAGGTGGTTCAGATGGTGTTACTTGTGGTTTAGATTGGACTAAAGGTTCATGGGATAATAAATATGGGTTAGGTGAACAAATGTGTGCATTAGAAATTTTCAATTCTTTATTAGCACCAGAATCACCTGCACCTTATAATCATGAAAATGAAGGTGTTGGTCAAGGTAATGTTGATGCTGGTAAAGATTCGGATTCTACATCATTAGATCGTAGTGATTTGAAAATTGAAACAAAAGATAGAGCAGGTGCTGCAATTGTCACAGCTATTTGTTTATTGATCTTGATTATTGGTTCTATTTGGATGATTATGTGAATTTATTCCATTACTTTTCAATACTTATTATCAATATTTCATTTCTGTACATTAGTTTGGTTCACATAAACATTACATTCATTATTATGCATTTCTTTTCTTCTCAGGTTGTTTCATAAAGTTTTTTTTTCTTTGTTTTTCAGTTATACGTGTATATTATTTTATTTTAATTGTATATTATTTACAATTATTGATATTGGTAAGTAGTTGTGATTTTGATGAACGGGTACTACGTCTCATCCCGTCAAAATATTGTCAAATGCTTCAATAATATCCAAAGAAAACTACAAATATACCAAATGAACTACGTAAAGGACAATGACAATATCATCAGCCTTCAAAAACATTAAATAACACGCTTTTCCCCAGACTTCCCATAAGTTTCCTACAAAATTGTCTTAAATCGTGAAGACCTTAAAAATTTCGCGCGTGGTTTGTTTACGTATTGAACCCTTAATTTTTATCAAAACATCACCAAATTCAATCAAAAAAACTGGATTTCAATACTTTAAACATCGTTTCTGATGGTTGAATGATAATCATAGCCAAACATCATTTAAAATATCTTCTATTCCAACTATTTGATACCTTTTTGGGCCTAATCAGCCGCAATGTCCCAATGTTCAACAAGGCCATGATGATTTTTTGGCGCCCAGTAAACTGATCCAAGAATTTTTGCAAATATGAATTTTGAAGGTAAAAAAAGCTAAAGAATCAATTTTTTATAAATATGTTGATGATTCCATTGTGATTTTGAAAGGGTTATTAAGCCTATTGAAATCCTGTTATTCATTTTGGTTGTGTCATAGTCATTCGTTTGTGTCAAAAGTATCACGGTTATCACTTAATAAAGAATCATTACCATATACAGAATGAAGATCAATCCACTGCCGCTTTTATTGTGTTTTACGACGTTAATTAACGCATTGGAAATTGATATACAAGATAAAAAATCAATATGTTCAGCATCTTCTCAGGTTTATAGAGGGATGATGGATTATTATGATGGTGATAATTATGGTGGAGTTGTCGGGATGTTTCAACCTCCGTATTATTGGTGGCAAGCTGGTCATGCTTGGGGTGGTGTTATAGATTATTGGTATTATTGTGGTAAAAATGAATCTGTTGAACAAGTACTTTATGATTCTTTAATGGCTCAAACTGGTAAGAATTTTGATTATATCCCACAAAATCAATCCACAACTGAAGGTAATGATGATCAAGGTTTTTGGGGGATTTTTGTAATGAGTGCAGCTGAAAGAAATTTTACACCACCTCATGAAGATTCAGATGTACCAGATTGGTTAAGTATGAGTCAAGCTGTTTATAATACAATGTGGGAAAGGTGGGATACTGAACATTGTGGTGGTGGTCTTAGATGGCAAATTTTTGAATGGAATTCAGGTTATGATTATAAAAACACTGTTAGTACAGCATGTCTTTTCCAAATGGCTGCAAGATTAGCTAGATTTACACGTAATGATTCTTATGTTGAAACTGCAGAAACTGTTTATCAATGGTTAATTGATTCAGAATTCATTGTGGAGGAAGAAACTACAAGAGTTTATGATGGTTCAGAAATTGGTGATGGGAATTGTTCAAATATTGTTAGATTAGAATGGACTTATAATTTTGGATTAATGGTTTCAGGTGCTGCATATATTTATAATTATACTGAATCAGATGAATGGTTTGCTCGTGTATCACATTTAGTTAATGGTGCTAGTGTATTTTTCGATGATGGAATTTTATATGAAAGAGCATGTCAAGGTCCAGATAATTGTAATAATGATCAACGTTCTTTTAAAGCTGTTTTTTCAAGATCATTAGCCATGGCATCAGTTTTAGTTCCTGCATTATATGATGATATTAGACCATTATTAGAAAGTTCAGCAGAAGCTGCAGCTAAATCATGTTCAGGTGGTTCAGATGGTGTTACATGTGGATTAGATTGGACAACTGGTGAATGGGATGGTAAATATGGATTAGGTGAACAAATGAGTGCATTAGAAATTTTTAATAGTTTAGTTGCACCTTTATCACCAGCTCCATTTTCACAAGAAGATGAAGGTGTTGCCGTAGGGAATCCTAATGCTGGTATAGATTCTGATTCAACTGATTTGGCACATCAAAAATTAAATATAACAGGAAGAGATAAAGCAGGAGCTGCTATTATTACTGCTTTGATAATGTTAAGTATAATTATTGGTGCCATATGGATGGTTTTATGATTTTTAAAGAAATTTAATTTGTATTATAATTTATAGTAGTTTGGTTTGTATATTTAACTGAAGAAACGCGGTTATATGCATAAATTTGGTACCCTTAGGCATAAATATGTAGTTTCCTGAGCAATAATGTGCATAAACGCAGTCATTTCAGAAGTTATGCACAACTTTAAAGGATAAAAACCTATAATTTTACCAAATTTATAAATTATATACCTATGAAATATAAAAGTCCATATAATGGTTCTTAATGCTTTAAATTTAACAGATCTAAGTGTTGTTGTAATATAGCTCCAGAAGCAGTTGTACTTCTTTTTTTTTTTAGATATCTAGTGTTATAACTCATCGAGTTTTGCAATTTTGGTATACACTTGATTCCTAAGCTTAAGATTATTCGAAAATAAGTTCTACAATCTTGCTACCAAATATTGAAATTCAATTTATCAATAAGTATTCATATATCACTTGAATTATAATATTTATATATCCATTATCATTATATTCGTGATGTTATTATGATAGAGATCAATTACGAGTTTCATATAAAAGTTCAACTAATTTATCAGCTTTATTTTAGTATCAGAGATTGATATGTCACATTCGTGTTAAGAGAATCTATAGAGTATCTGTACAAGCTAACAGTAGTAGCTATACATTAAAGCTATTGAATTGATATTACCTTCAATTAATCTTTCATAAGGTCTTTGGAGAAATTTAAGAGTTCTTCCATGAAGGTATCAAGTCAACACATATAGATCACACAATCAACATCAATATGTCAAAATTACCAATGTTAATCAGGAATTATCAGATGTCTTTGAAAATGTCTTAATATTGTTTATACTTTTGCTAAACCTATAATAATCTTTTCTATATATATTGCATAAAATTTCGATAAAATTCACAATTCTTTATTAAACTAAACATAAACTAATAATAATTCATTCATCATTGTTATTCAATAAATTTTTTTCACATCAATTTGAATTGGTTCACTTTTATATGTTGTTAATTATCCTCTCATAATGAAATTTATTATTGGATTGTAACATATAACAAGGTGATGATGATCTTTCCATTTAATGTAGAAGTACCTAAATATGATTTATTAGGCCGCGTTAAAATCATAGGGAAATACTACTATTGAAATTATTTCCAACTTCACAAATCATAAAATCTAAATTGAATGAAGAATGCATATATATATATATATTATGTTATTAAAAAATTATATATGTAATATAATTATTCTTATATTACTCTTTATATTAGCTTGAGGATCGGATAAATGAATTTTCCGAGCTTCGGGTAAATAAACATTTATGATTAATATAATTTTGAATTAATTTGATAAGAAAAGTATGATTTTTAATGTATGAAAATAATCTATTCCTTTCATATTTTATTATTATAGGCTTAGATCATTCAAATTATTAGTTTGAAATTTTGGTTTTTTCAAATTTCCAATTAAAATGTATCCTCAATATTTTAAATTTACTTTTAAACCTTAAATTAGCTGAAATTTCAAATTTTCAAAAGTATGAATTTCACAAATTTAAAATAATGGTAATATTTTTAGATTTACAAAAATAATATATATATATTTAAATTTATATACTTCCTAACAAATATATTCTTAAAATTTCAATTTAAATTCCTACTAGTTAAAATTAATAATATTATAAAACCAATTCGCGAAGAGTTTCAAAATTCCCATACGCGAAAAATTCCAAAATCAAAAAGAAAAATTTAAACGCGTTTTTAATACTTTTATACTATAGAACCAGATATCAATCAACCATCACCATCCATCAATCATGTCAATTGTTTCATTATTAGGTATCAACGTCTTAAACAATCCAGCAAAATTCACTGATCCATATCAATTTGAAATTACATTTGAATGTCTTGAACCTTTAAAAGATGATTTAGAATGGAAATTAACATATGTTGGATCATCAAGATCTTTAGAACATGATCAAGAATTAGATTCTATATTAGTTGGTCCTGTTCCAACTGGTATAAATAAATTCTTATTCACTGCAGATCCACCAAGTGCTGAATTAATTCCTTCAAATGAATTAGTTTCAGTTACTGTTATCTTGTTATCATGTTCATATTCAGATAGAGAATTTGTTAGAGTTGGTTATTATGTTAATAATGAATATGATTCAGAAGAATTAAGAGAAAATCCACCAAATAAAGTTCAAGTTGAACATGTTACAAGAAATATCTTAGCTGAAAAACCAAGAGTTACAAGATTTAATATTGTTTGGGATAATGATGATGGAGTTGAAGAATTCCCACCTGAACAACCTGATGCTGATTTAGTTGAAGATGATGAAGAAGCTTATGGACAAGAAGAAGGTCAAGAAGAAGGTCAAGAAGAAGAAGAAGATGATGATGAAGAAGCTGTAGAAGAAGGTGAAGAAAAAGACAAGATACAGAATGAAAAACCAAGTGAACAATCAAGTGAACAAACAGAACAAATTGAACAAGGTCCAATAGAGGAAGAAATTAAAACTCCAAAAGATGAAGATAATCAAATTAATAATCAACTTGAAGTTAAAACCCCAGCTGATGAATAATGAACAATAGAAAAGTAATGTATAATAAAGAAATATAAAGCATGTATTTAGAATAACTCCTATGTAATTCAAGATTTACCTTAACTCTTCATAAATTTCATTGATAATTTGAAACATTCTTGTAATTTTCAATTTCAATTCATTATTTGGTTTTAAAATTCTTGAAATTTTATCAGGATGCCATTTAATCCTTTCAAATTTAATAAAATCTAAAAGTTTTCCCATTTGATTAGTTTCAAAATTTTTATAAAAATTTAATAATTGATCCTTATTAATATTTGAATCACCTAGGGGGAAATAAATTTCATTTAAACCTTGAGATTTAATCCTTTCCCAATTTTTCAAATAAGTAATTAAATCATCATAATCACTTTTCTCTTCTTTTCCATATTTTGATTCTAAATAATCAGGTTTTGACTCAAATTTTGGTAATTCACAATAAGACCAATCAAATGTTGATTTATTTTCAATTATTGGTTTGAAAGAGCTTTTATTATAATAATTGGAAGTTGATGAATTACCAATAAATCTATAACCATTAATTGAAGGACCAAATTCAATGAAATTTAAATCTAAAGATTCTTTGGAAGGTGATGGTGAAGTATTAGATCTTGTATCATATTTAGTCTCATCATTATCACTATCACTATGATTTAAATCTAATTCATCAATTATTTTCCCCTTTCTTTGATCTTTCTCATGATCATTAACTTCATGTTTAACTGATTTAAACTTCAATCTATTTGATTTATTCAACTTTTTATTTGATTTCTTATTTATTTTATCATTTTGTTTCATCATTCATCTCTAAACAAAATATAACTTTCATTAAGATCCAATCAAATCCAATTATTTTACAATCCGTTGATTTATGAAAGTACCAAAATTTAAAAAACAAGTGCGTATCTTCTTTCTTAAATTGGTTAAAATTTCCCATTTTCCCCCCAGAATTTATCTGTCATTTTTAAAGTATGAGACAAGAGTGTCAATAAGAAAACATATACACCATAAAATTTATATAATATTAAAATTATACAATTTATTCAATAAATATATAAATTAAATATATTAAATTATCGTCTATATAAATATATAGTATATCCAGTATACCATTGACTATTATGAGTTTAGTGCATATATATTAATAAATGGTGTTACAACTTTTTCAACCTAAAGGTTTCAAAAGGTTTCGAAAGTTTTAACCTAACAACACTTCCCACCCCCATTCTTTCATAATACAACTCCAATGAGTCCTTGAATTAATCCCCTTTTGCTCTAAATCATCATCATCCCCAATCAGATTCTCAATTCTTTTTTCAATCCCCCAATCATTAACCCCAGAACCACCACTTGTATTACCACCAACTTCAATTTTTGGAGTTGTTGAACCACTTCTAATACTTATTCTTTCATCTTTTCTTTTCCAAACTTCTTTAACAATTTCATGAGCACGATCTAAATTACCTAATAACATCATCTTGGATAGAATGGACCAACGATTTTCTATCCAAAGGCGATCTTCAGGTTCATCCATTTCACATGATGCCACAAGTAAGGGGAAAATATGAATTAATCCAGTCCTGGAATTTGTTGGAATTGAAGCTAAGAGCATCAATATCTTCTTTGCCAAAGTTTTAGAACTTTGTGATGGAATTTCAGGAATTGCTTGATGTAAATATAACAATGTTGCATAACGATATGATTCAGCTGTTGATATAAGTGAATTTGAATCACAATAAGGATCTGATGCTAAATTTTTAGAGAAATTTTGCATATTTGGTTTCCAATTTAATAATTCATTTTGATAATGAACAGCATTTGAAACCATTTCAAGAGTTTTCTTATGAGTTTTAAATTTTGTTATTAAAGTAGCTGTACGACCTATAATAAAGAATAAATCACGAGCACATCCTAATAATGGATCAATATCATCCATTGAAAAATAAATAGATTCTGAAGTTGATGGTGATTCTAAATCCTCGGGATGTAATAAAAAATCTCTTGCAGAAGGATTCTTAACAGTTTTTAAATGTTTGAAAAAAAATGAATCTTCATCATAAGTATTTGAATCAATTAATGTTGAGCTAACCAATTTGGAAAGAACATCATGATAAATAAAACTTGCACATAACCATTTGAAAGCTGGTGATAATTGAGTAACATCTTCTTCTTTGAAAACTTTTTGTATTATTGATCTTGCACCTCTTAAATGAGCAATCCCTGTTGTTATTTGAGTATACCAAGATTCTGTAACTGATAATGTAAAACATGTAGCTAAGGCAACATCATTTGATATTGAATTATTAGTAAGACCTTGAGCTAATTCATTAATACTTTGTTTCATATAAACCGTTGATTGTTGTTTGAGGTCAGGATCTGTACGACCCAAATGAGCCATTGTCATTGCTGCAATAGCTTTAAATAAAACACTATGTTCCAAAGCCATTGGCCATATGTATGTTTGCCATGGATTTTCTGAAAATGTCTTGACTGTCATTATTGGTGATGTGAAATTATGAAATGCAGTTGAAATTTTATTAAATTCTTGATTAAAATTTGATGGTGATGTATTTATAAGGAATTTTTCAGGTAAGTCTAAATGGAATTGTTTAAATGCATTTTGAAATTGAAATAATTCTAGGGAGCTTTCAATTGAATCAGAATTGAATATAGAATCAACTGATGAAGCTCTTTTGAAATTTTTAGGATCTTCTTCAAGGGATAATTCTTCATCATCATCAATTATTGCCGATGTATTTTGATTTGTTGTTAATGGATCAAGATCATATTCCATTAATTTTGGTAAAATTGGTATTTTTTGATGTTGTATGCCTGGTTGTAAACCAGGTAATTCTAATTTTGGTAATGATATATCTTGATGGTTTAAATCTTTTGGTTTGGAACCTTCACTCATTGTTCTAATCAAAGGGTAAGGTTGTGATGATCTTCTTGATGAAGGACCTGATGAACCAGTACTTAGATCTTCAATATTTGAATTTAAATTTGGATTCATCCCCATTGACATTAATTCATTTTGTCTTGCTAATTCTTGGAATGTTTTACCAGCTATTGATATTGAAGCTTTTTGTAAAGCAGATTGGAAAATATTTGAATTTGGTTCAGACATTGCTCTTTCCATTGATTTTGATAATTCTTTTGAAGGTTTCCCCGTAGTATTATTTACATCACTAATACTTGATTTTCTTTGTTTCTTAATCTTTTGACTTGTAGTTGTCTCTTCAAAACTTTTCCATTTAAAATTAGTTGAATAACCACCACATGAAATGTTTTTTTTAGTACAATTCAAACAATGAGGTTTTGTTTCATCACATTTTAATCTTTTCTTCTTACAAGTTAAACAACCATTTCTTGATTTTGAATTTTTTTTAGGTTGAACTGGTTGTTGAGAGGCCATTGTAGTGATGAGCATGGTGTACTTATAGCTGTGCTTAATAGCCTGTCTTGATGTTGGATATTGTTTGTTATTATAAGTTGATTCAAAGCTGAGTATTTCTTTATATTTAAATAACTCGGATTGATAAGCTCGCGGTTGAATACCTTTTTATGAAAAGTAGATAACGAGGAGAAATCAAGAAGAACACAAAGTAATAACAAAGAATTCAAAGAAAGTGAGAAGGAGTAAGCAATAATAACTGGGAAATAAAGGAACTGAAAGAGAGAAGGAAATGATTAATTGTTTGGTTTTTATTTGCTTAATATTTCATTTTGTTATTCTTTTGTACTCATTTCTTATCAAATCCCATCGGAATTATAAATATTAAAGTCATCGGGATTATACAATTAGTACTAATTTAATCGAGAACAAAGACTACTAATATATGACTATGATATTCTCAAAGATGTACCATATATCTATACACTACTCACTCAACAACTTAATCAATGCTTCATTATCAACCAATCTTTCTTTGAAAACACCACTATTTGGTAATACTCTTAATAAATTATAAACTTCATCACTAACAAATTGTTTAGAATCTGATATTGTTTGTGATGGTTGTTGTTGTTGTGGTTGTTCTGTTGATTGTGTTTGTTGTCTCTTGTTACTATCAGTCTCATCTTCTATAACTTCTTCAATTGATCTTTTCTTAGTCTCTTCTGGTTCTTCTGGGAAATCAACTAATTTAATTAAATCATCATTATATGGTAATTCATCATTATATATTTTGATAAAGTTTGTAAAATCATCTTCATTGGGGAATTTCTCACTAAATTTGCTCTTTAATTTCTGAACATTCTGGATATTACCAAAATTTAATTCATATTTAATCATAATTTTAAAAATTAATTTAATCCAATTTGAATCTAATTCTTTTGAATTTATTGTTGTTTCAAAAACAGTTTTTAAATTATTATCATCATTAATATCAATTAAATATTTTAAATATTTATAAATATATTCACCATCATTACCAAAATATGTTGATTTAAGACCTAATTCAAAAACTTTTATACTAGTCTTAGTCGAGGTCATCTTAGATTCCATAAGGGCAACTTGATGGAAAATATGATGTGTTAATGTCTTTCTTGTTGCCCTGGCTTTACTGAAAATGGTTCTTGATTCTTTCATACCTTGTAATCTTTTTATAGATTTAAACCATTCAACATTTATTAATGTAATAATTTTACTTAATCTTGTCAATTCTTTTTGTTTTATGATGATTTCCTTATTTGATTTGAATAATTCTTGTTTTAATTCTTCAGGTTTTGATTCTTCTTCATCATCTCCTATCAATTCCCCTTTCACTTCTTCAATTTCAAGTTCTACTTTCTCAAATTCATTAGTATAATATTTAACCAATTTTTCATAACCATTTCCAACAAGAGAAACTTCATTTTTCAATTCATAAATCTCCAAAATCTTAAAATTTATAGTTATACAACCTGGTAAAACCCCCAATGACATCTTGATAACATCATCAATCTTATCATTATTAATACCATATTTCAACTGAATAAAATTTAAAAATTTCCACCATAATTCAATACTAAAACTTTGTGCTTGGATAGAATTCATCAAGATATATTCTAATCTTACATATAAATCATCATCACTTAAATTCATCTTATTCTGTAATTCCCAATTAATCCAATTTATCCATTTCTTAACTTGTTGTGGATCAGCTTTTGTAGGAATTTCAATATTTCTTTGGAGCCCTGTGGTTAAATTATTAATCTCTTTTAAGAAAGATCTTGAATCCATATAACCTGAACTTGATTCACTTATAAATTTCCTTGCCGTTGTTGAATTTAATTCATTTTCAAATTTATTATAATCATTCCAAATCAATTCAATCCCCTCGATTGGTAATTTTAATAATTTTTGATAAATTTTACGTTTCAAATCCATCTTGGTTTGTGAATCCCATGAATTTATTGGTTTCCAATCATTAATAAATTTTAAATAATCTAACCATATTGATAAACCTTGAGGATCAAATCCAATTTTATCTAATGCAATATCAAAAGCTTGGAAAATATTCCTTCTAGAATCTTCACCACCTGTAATTAAATTATTTTTTCTGAAAACATAAGAGATATATAATTTCCAAACAGGTATAGACTGCAATCTTAATAAACATTTCCTAAATAAATTTTCCACTTGTTCAAAATTATCACGTTGTAATTCAAATGATATATAATTAATCCATTCTTGATATCTAAATGGGAAACGACCTAAAAACTCATCATACACAGATCTAACTTCATCAATTTTATCCTTTGATTGGGTTTTAGAAATTAAATTTATCCATGATTCAAAATCTAATGGATAATCTTTTAAATGATCTTGTAATTGTCCAATAACATCATTTGCTAATCTTTTCTTACGTTTGGGGATATTTGTTGTTGATGGTTGTGGTGTTGGTGTTGGTTCCACATCTGGAGTAGAGGACATTGTATAGTCAATTGAGATGATTGAGATGATTGATCAATTGAGATAATACCTAATACCTAATAGATCTAATTTGATTTATTTGATAAATTGATTTGTTTTGAATTTTCCAAAATGCAAATTCAATTCCGACTTATGTCATGTGACTGAAATTCACAAATTCCGAGGGGCTGATAATTAATACTCA